>NW_026872031.1:0-2500 GCF_033458585.1 Syngnathus typhle
TCTGGAGCTCGCCTAAGTGCCAACGGCTCTTGCGCCGTAATGTGTCCGCTTTGCCTGGTTCCCTCGGTCGGCCACAAATAGCGAAAAACCAGCCTCTCCTTCTGGAGCTCGCCTAAGTGCCAACGGCTCTTGCGCCGTAATGTGTCCGCTTTGCCTGGTTCCCTCGGTCGGCCACAAACGGCGAAAAATCAGCCTCTCCTTCTGGAGCTCGCGCCAACTTTGTCAAAAAATTTCTAAGTGCCAACGGCTCTTGCGCCGTAAAGTGTCCGCTTTGCCTGGTTCCCTCGGTCGGCCACAAATAGCGAAAAATCAGCCTCTCCTTCTGGAGCTCGTGCCAACTTTGGCGAATATTTTCTAAGTGCCAACGGCTCTTGCGCCGTAATGTGTCCGCTTTGCCTGGTTCCCTCGGTCGGCCACAAATAGCGAAAAATCAGCCTCTCCTTCTGGAGCTCGCCTAAGTGCCAACGGCTCTTGCGCCGTAAAGTGTCCGCTTTGTCTGGTTCCCTCGGTCGGCCACAAACGGCGAAAAATCAGCCTCTCCTTCTGGAGCTCGTGCCAACTTTGGCGAATATTTTCTAAGTGCCAACGGCTCTTGCGCCGTAAAGTGTCCGCTTTGTCTGGTTCCCTCGGTCGGCCACAAATAGCGAAAAATCAGCCTCTCCTTCTGGAGCTCGCGCAAGTGCCAACGGCTCTTGCGCCGTAAAGTGTCCGCTTTGTCTGGTTCCCTCGGTCGGCCACAAATAGCGAAAAATCAGCCTCTCCTTCTGGAGCTCGTGCCAACTTTGGCGAATATTTTCTAAGTGCCAACGGCTCTTGCGCCGTAATGTGTCCGCTTTGTCTGGTTCCCTCGGTCGGCCACAAATAGCGAAAAATCAGCCTCTCCTTCTGGAGCTCGTGCCAACTTTGGCGAATATTTTCTAAGTGCCAACGGCTCTTGCGCCGTAAAGTGTCCGCTTTGCCTGGTTCCCTCGGTCGGCCACAAATAGCGAAAAATCAGCCTCTCCTTCTGGAGCTCGCGCCAACTTTGTCAAAAAATTTCTAAGTGCCAACGGCTCTTGCGCCGTAAAGTGTCCGCTTTGCCTGGTTCCCTCGGTCGGCCACAAATAGCGAAAAATCAGCCTCTCCTTCTGGAGCTCGCGCCAACTTTGTCAAAAAATTTCTAAGTGCCAACGGCTCTTGCGCCGTAAAGTGTCCGCTTTGCCTGGTTCCCTCGGTCGGCCACAAATAGCGAAAAATCAGCCTCTCCTTCTGGAGCTCGCGCCAACTTTGTCGAAAAATTTCTAAGTGCCAACGGCTCTTGCGCCGTAAAGTGTCCGCTTTGTCTGGTTCCCTCGGTCGGCCGCAAATAGCGAAAAATCAGCCTCTCGCCCGTCAGGTACCAGGCGTTGGGGTACCAGGGGTAAGTGCAGTACCAGCTTTGGTCTGTTGGTGCGCCAGAGTACGATGAGTTGGTCCCCCTAGTCACTGTACTCATTACCTTTACCCCCAAATCGCAAAATATAGTCAGAACGAGTGTGGGGAACACAAGTTTTGGCCCCGAGAACCAGGCGGCTGGTGTCTCTAGCGATGTGTTCCCCCCCAAAAAGTGTTCACATGCTCGGACAGCGAACCTAGGAGCTACCGCAAAGCACTCTGGAAGTGCAAGAGCGAAAAATTTTCTAAGTACAAAAACTCTCGAAAATTTTCAAAGTGTCACAGTGCTCGAAAATTTTCAAAGTGCTACATGCTTTCCATCCAAGGAAGGAATAGTGGAGGACCGGCCGCCTCCTTAAACACAAGCCGGCGGAACGACGGGGAGGACCGGCCGCCTCCTTAAACACAGGCCGGTGGAACGTTTGGCAGAATTCTTCTCGTGGAGGACCGGCCGCCTCCTTAAACACAAGCCGGCGGAACGACGGGGAGGACCGGCCGCCTCCTTAAACACAGGCCGGTGGAACGTTTGGCAGAATTCTTCTCGTGGAGGACCGGCCGCCTCCTTAAACACAGGCCGGTGGGAACGGTTGGCAGAATTGCGTGACGGCCGCCTGCTCCCGGCGTCCGCACGTGAACGAACACCCCCTCCCGGGGACGGCCGTCTGCTCCCGACCGCCGTCCTTCACCCCCTCACCTTCCGGACCCCCGTCTGCTCCCGGCGGGCCTCCGAGTACCCCCACCTTCTCCCGAACTGACCGACAGGCAATGAGACCCGCCTTGGTAGGGCCCCCACCGGCCCCGGCTCGCGCCGGCGTTGGGTGGACGGTTCCTCCCCACTTGCGGGTCGCTCTCCACGGAGGACCGGTCGCCTCACTAAACATAGGCCGGGCGAAAATCTGCGAATGTTATACATCCAAGGAGGGAGGACCGGCCGCCTCCTTAAACCACCGGCCGGGCGAAAATCTGCGAATGTTATACATCCAAGGAGGGAGGACCGGCCGCCTCCTTAAACCACCGGCCGGGCGAAAATATGCGAATGTTATACATCCAAGGAGGGAGGACCGGTCGCCTCACTAAACATAGGCCG
>NW_026872031.1:15000-30000 GCF_033458585.1 Syngnathus typhle
AGCGCCAGCCCCGACCGCCACCCCCCGACCGCCACAAGGCGACCGCCACAAGGCGACCGCCACAAGGCGACCGCCACAAGGCGACCGCCACAAGGCGACCGCCACAAGGCGACCGCCACTGGCCCCAAGCGCCAGCCCCGACCGCCACCCCCCGACCGCCACAAGGCGACCGCCACAAGGCGACCGCCACCGGCCCCAAGCGCCAGCCCCGACCGCCACCCCCCGACCGCCACAAGGCGACCGCCACAAGGCGTTAGTGGCCGCGCCCGGTACTTTACTGGACCCTATTTGGCCCGCGGACCGGCCGGCGTCGCTTCCTTGAATGCTTAGCCGCCTTTCGAGCTGCCATGCCGGGCTTGAGTTAGTGGTTTGCGCCCGGTACTCTACGTTAAAAGTCAGGCGGAACGGCTCTGAAGCTCCAGACGGTGCTTCCTTGAATGCTTAGCCGCCTTTCGAGCTGCCATGCCGGGCTTGAGTTAGTGGTTTGCGCCCGGTACTCTACGTTAAAAGTCAGGCGGAACGGCTCTGAAGCTCCAGACGGTGCTTCCTTGAATGCTTAGCCGCCTTTCGAGCTGCCATGCCGGGCTTGAGTTAGTGGTTTGCGCCCGGTACTCTACGTTAAAAGTCAGGCGGAACGGCTCTGAAGCTCCAGACGGTGCTTCCTTGAATGCTTAGCCGCCTTTCGAGCTGCCATGCCGGGCTTGAGTTAGTGGTTTGCGCCCGGTACTCTACGTTAAAAGTCAGGCGGAACGGCTCTGAAGCTCCAGACGGTGCTTCCTTGAATGCTTAGCCGCCTTTCGAGCTGCCATGCCGGGCTTGAGTTAGTGGTTTGCGCCCGGTACTCTACGTTAAAAGTCAGGCGGAACGGCTCTGAAGCTCCAGACGGTGCTTCCTTGAATGCTTAGCCGCCTTTCGAGCTGCCATGCCGGGCTTGAGTTAGTGGTTTGCGCCCGGTACTCTACGTTAAAAGTCAGGCGGAACGGCTCTGAAGCTCCAGACGGTGCTTCCTTGAATGCTTAGCCGCCTTTCGAGCTGCCATGCCGGGCTTGAGTTAGTGGTTTGCGCCCGGTACTCTACGTTAAAAGTCAGGCGGAACGGCTCTGAAGCTCCAGACGGTGCTTCCTTGAATGCTTAGCCGCCTTTCGAGCTGCCATGCCGGGCTTGAGTTAGTGGTTTGCGCCCGGTACTCTACGTTAAAAGTCAGGCGGAACGGCTCTGAAGCTCCAGACGGTGCTTCCTTGAATGCTTAGCCGCCTTTCGAGCTGCCATGCCGGGCTTGAGTTAGTGGTTTGCGCCCGGTACTCTACGTTAAAAGTCAGGCGGAACGGCTCTGAAGCTCCAGACGGTGCTTCCTTGAATGCTTAGCCGCCTTTCGAGCTGCCATGCCGGGCTTGAGTTAGTGGTTTGCGCCCGGTACTCTACGTTAAAAGTCAGGCGGAACGGCTCTGAAGCTCCAGACGGTGCTTCCTTGAATGCTTAGCCGCCTTTCGAGCTGCCATGCCGGGCTTGAGTTAGTGGTTTGCGCCCGGTACTCTACGTTAAAAGTCAGGCGGAACGGCTCTGAAGCTCCAGACGGTGCTTCCTTGAATGCTTAGCCGCCTTTCGAGCTGCCATGCCGGGCTTGAGTTAGTGGTTTGCGCCCGGTACTCTACGTTAAAAGTCAGGCGGAACGGCTCTGAAGCTCCAGACGGTGCTTCCTTGAATGCTTAGCCGCCTTTCGAGCTGCCATGCCGGGCTTGAGTTAGTGGTTTGCGCCCGGTACTCTACGTTAAAAGTCAGGCGGAACGGCTCTGAAGCTCCAGACGGTGCTTCCTTGAATGCTTAGCCGCCTTTCGAGCTGCCATGCCGGGCTTGAGTTAGTGGTTTGCGCCCGGTACTCTACGTTAAAAGTCAGGCGGAACGGCTCTGAAGCTCCAGACGGTGCTTCCTTGAATGCTTAGCCGCCTTTCGAGCTGCCATGCCGGGCTTGAGTTAGTGGTTTGCGCCCGGTACTCTACGTTAAAAGTCAGGCGGAACGGCTCTGAAGCTCCAGACGGTGCTTCCTTGAATGCTTAGCCGCCTTTCGAGCTGCCATGCCGGGCTTGAGTTAGTGGTTTGCGCCCGGTACTCTACGTTAAAAGTCAGGCGGAACGGCTCTGAAGCTCCAGACGGTGCTTCCTTGAATGCTTAGCCGCCTTTCGAGCTGCCATGCCGGGCTTGAGTTAGTGGTTTGCGCCCGGTACTCTACGTTAAAAGTCAGGCGGAACGGCTCTGAAGCTCCAGACGGTGCTTCCTTGAATGCTTAGCCGCCTTTCGAGCTGCCATGCCGGGCTTGAGTTAGTGGTTTGCGCCCGGTACTCTACGTTAAAAGTCAGGCGGAACGGCTCTGAAGCTCCAGACGGTGCTTCCTTGAATGCTTAGCCGCCTTTCGAGCTGCCATGCCGGGCTTGAGTTAGTGGTTTGCGCCCGGTACTCTACGTTAAAAGTCAGGCGGAACGGCTCTGAAGCTCCAGACGGTGCTTCCTTGAATGCTTAGCCGCCTTTCGAGCTGCCATGCCGGGCTTGAGTTAGTGGTTTGCGCCCGGTACTCTACGTTAAAAGTCAGGCGGAACGGCTCTGAAGCTCCAGACGGTGCTTCCTTGAATGCTTAGCCGCCTTTCGAGCTGCCATGCCGGGCTTGAGTTAGTGGTTTGCGCCCGGTACTCTACGTTAAAAGTCAGGCGGAACGGCTCTGAAGCTCCAGACGGTGCTTCCTTGAATGCTTAGCCGCCTTTCGAGCTCTCCTGCCCGGCGTGGGTTTCGCGTCCGCGCCCGGTACATTATGGAAGCCAAAAAAAAAAAAAATTCTAAGTGCGAGTGGGACCGGCCTGGGGGGCTTCCTTGAAAGCCCATCCGCCCTCCGAGCTCTCCCACCGGTCGTGGGTTGGCGTCCGCCACTGCTCAAAGCGAACTTCAAATTATCTGCTTAATAATGTGGAACACCATTCTTAAGTAGTTTTTCCTTAATTTGGGCTCAACTGGCCGGTAATGATCCCCGGTGTCTGAGATTGATCTCAGTGATCCAAAGAGCCCTGACACGTAATACCATCCATGAGTTTAATTGAAAAACAAAAAATGTAATCTTTATGACACATAAATACAATTTGCATAATAATTTGGAACACAGTGTAGACTTCCAGCGGACCGCGCGCGGCTCGGCTGACGGCGCAGCGCGATCTGGTACCGCTGCGCGGGACGAAACACGCCCCGTGCAGAGTTCCAGGCGGCCGGGAAGACATTTAAGCGCTGCCGCTGCAGCTGCGGCGGGGATTTGCCGTCCTCCGGTGGACACGACGAGTAAATACACCAGCAATCGCACTTACACCGTGTTCCAAATTATTATGCAAGTGACATTTATCTCAGATTTTCCTAAATAGTCGATGCAAAATGAGTCAGCATAATTTTCAAGTCATCAACCATTATTTTGATGAATTCTAATTTTATTGAACAAACCTCCGAATGATCACAGAATTTTTAAAAAATAAAAAACTTAAAATGCACTGTTCCACATTATTACGCACAACAGAGTTTTATAACATTTTATAGGTTTTTATGAACTGAAATGCCCATCTTAAGAATTTACAGCATTAGGAGGTCATATTTACTGAAATCAAAAGCTATTTCAAAGAAAAGACAAACAAGTTACATTTTAACATAGGACCCTTTATTTCAATAAAAAACAAAGTTACATTTTAACATAGGACCCTTTGTTCAACAGCAGCTTCACGATTCTTCCATCCACTGAACTTGTGAGTTTTTGTACAGTTTCTGGTTGAATTTCTTGGCAGGATCTAAGAATAGCCTGCCAGAGCTGCTCTTTGGAATTGAACTGCCTCCCACCTTCGTAGATTTTCTGCTTGACGATGCTCCACAAGTTTTCAATAGGATTGAGGTCAGGGGAGCATGGGGGCCACACCATCAGTTTCTCTCCCTTTATTCCCATAGATGCCAAAGACGTTGACGTATTTCTTGCAGCATGAGACGGTGCATTGTCATGCATGAAGATGATCTTTTGACGGAAAGCACGGTTCTTCCTGTTGTACCATGGACAGAAGTGTTGAGTCAGAAATTCCACGTAGTTAACAGACGTAATTTTGACGCCTTCAGGGACCCTAAAGGGGCCAAGCAGCTCTCTCCCCATGATTCCGGCCCAAAACATCACTCCGCCACCTCCCTGCTGACGCCGCAGCCTTGTTGGGCTATCGTGGCCGTCCACCAACCATCCACGACTCCATCCATCTGTAAAGTCAAGTCAAATCAAGTTTATTTGTATAGCCCTAAATCACAAGCAGTCTCAAAGGGCTTCACATTGACAGAAATTGACAATTATTCTCAAAGCATCCCCTGAGCTCTCAAAAGTGCAAGGAAAAACTTAAAAAACCCTACCTGGCCCATCCAAGGTGGCACGGCACTCGTCGGTGAACAGGACTGTCTGAAAATTTGTCTTCATGTAAGTCTGGGCCCACTGCAGCCGTTTCTGCTTGTTCGCGTTGTTCAGGGGTGGCCGAATGGAGGGTTTCCGCACAACTGCAAGCCTCTGGAGGATCCTGCACCTCGTCGTTCGTGTGGACTTCACTGGCACCAGCAGCGTCGAATATTTGTTTGCTCGTCTTTAGTGGCATGCTTGCAGCCGCCCTCTTGATTCGATTTGTTTGTCTTGCAGAAACCTTCCTTGTCGTGCCTTTGTCTGCACGAACGCGCGTTTGCTCCGAATCAGCGACGAATTTCTTCAAAGTTCGATGGTCGCGCTTAAGCTTTCGTGCAATATCGAATGTCTGCATACCTTGTCCAAGGCATCGAACGATTTCACGCTTCTCGACAGCAGAGAGATCCTTTTTCCTCCCCATGGTTGAACGAAATGGCCGAACGCTTAAAAACGCGGAACTTAAATAGACTTGTTAATTACTACAATTGCGCTCACCTGGCAGACTACCATGGACTGTACCATGACTGAGGGTGATTTCAGTACTTGAAAAACAAAAAATGTAATCTTTATGACACTTAAATACATTTTGCATAATAATTTGGAACACGGGACCGTGTTCCAAATTATTATGCAAAGGATATTTATCTCAGATTTTCCTAAATAGCTTCCTTGAAATGTTACCCGGCTTTTGAGCTCTCCTGCCGGGCGTGGGTTTGCGTCAGCGCCCGGTAACATTATGGAAGCTAAAAGAAAGAAAAAAGAAACAAATCTAAGTGCGATTGCTGGTGTCTAAATACATTTTGCATAATAATTTGGAACACGGGACCGTGTTCCAAATTATTATGCAAGTGATATTTATCTCAGATTTTCCTAAATAGCTTTACTCGTCGTGCCGACCGGAGGGAGGCCACTCCCCGCCGCAGCTGAACAGTCATCCCGGCCTAGTGGAGGTCTGCGCAGGGGGGGTCTTCCTTGAAATGTTACCCGGCTTTTGAGCTCTCCTGTCCGGCGTGGGTTTGCGTCAGCGGCCGGTGTCATTTACTCGTCGTGCCGACCGGAGGGAGGCCACTCCCCGCCACAGCTGAACAGTCATCCCGGCCTAGTGGAGGTCTGCGCAGGGGGGGTCTTCCTTGAAATGTTACCCGGCTTTTGAGCTCTCCTGTCCGGCGTGGGTTTGCGTCAGCGGCCGGTGTCATTTACTCGTCGTGCCGACCGGAGGGAGGCCACTCCCCGCCACAGCTGAACAGTCATCCCGGCCTAGTGGAGGTCTGCGCAGGGGGGGTCTTCCTTGAAATGTTACCCGGCTTTTGAGCTCTCCTGTCCGGCGTGGGTTTGCGTCAGCGGCCGGTGTCATTTACTCGTCGTGCCGACCGGAGGGAGGCCACTCCCCGCCACAGCTGAACAGTCATCCCGGCCTAGTGGAGGTCTGCGCAGGGGGGGTCTTCCTTGAAATGTTACCCGGCTTTTGAGCTCTCCTGTCCGGCGTGGGTTTGCGTCAGCGGCCGGTGTCATTTACTCGTCGTGCCGACCGGAGGGAGGCCACTCCCCGCCACAGCTGAACAGTCATCCCGGCCTAGTGGAGGTCTGCGCAGGGGGGGTCTTCCTTGAAATGTTACCCGGCTTTTGAGCTCTCCTGTCCGGCGTGGGTTTGCGTCAGCGGCCGGTGTCATTTACTCGTCGTGCCGACCGGAGGGAGGCCACTCCCCGCCACAGCTGAACAGTCATCCCGGCCTAGTGGAGGTCTGCGCAGGGGGGGTCTTCCTTGAAATGTTACCCGGCTTTTGAGCTCTCCTGTCCGGCGTGGGTTTGCGTCAGCGGCCGGTGTCATTTACTCGTCGTGCCGACCGGAGGGAGGCCACTCCCCGCCACAGCTGAACAGTCATCCCGGCCTAGTGGAGGTCTGCGCAGGGGGGTCTTCCTTGAAATGTTACCCGGCTTTTGAGCTCTCCTGTCCGGCGTGGGTTTGCGTCAGCGGCCGGTGTCATTTACTCGTCGTGGCCGACCGGAGGGAGGCCACTCCCCGCCACAGCTGAACAGTCATCCCGGCCTAGTGGAGGTCTGCGCAGGGGGGGTCTTCCTTGAAATGTTACCCGGCTTTTGAGCTCTCCTGTCCGGCGTGGGTTTGCGTCAGCGGCCGGTGTCATTTACTCGTCGTGTCCACCGGAGGGAGGCCACTCCCCGCCGCAGCTGCAGCGGCAGCTTTGAAACGTCATCCCGGCCCCCTGGAACTGTGCGCGGGGGGGGGCGATGCGTCCCGTGCGAGGTACCAGGTCGCGCTGCGCCGTCTGCCTGGCCGCTTTGGGCCCGCTGGAAGTCTATTAAAGCTCCGCGATCTCCGCCTCGGTGCTTAAAAAGCGTCCATCCGCTCTCCTGGAGCTTCTTTCGGTCATCTCGTCCGCGTGCACGGCCTGCCGGTGGCACCGGCTGGAGCTCCGCAAAAAGCTCCATTTCTGTTAAAAATGCTTAGCCGCGTCCCTGGAAGCCCAATCGGGCGTAGAAAGTGAGGGGGAAGGCCCCCAAAGCACCGGCTGGAAGTCCCAAAAAAGCTCCATGATTGGTCAATAATGCTTAGCCGCCTCCCTGGAAGCCTAATCGGGCATAAAAAGCTAGGCGGAACGGCCCCAAAGCTCCACACGGAAGTCCCAAAAAAGCTCCATGATTGGTCAATAATGCTTAGCCGCCTCCCTGGAAGCCTAATCGGGCATAAAAAGCTAGGCGGAACGGCCCCAAAGCTCCACACGGAAGTCCCAAAAAAGCTCCATGATTGGTCAATAATGCTTAGCCGCCTCCCTGGAAGCCTAATCGGGCATAAAAAGCTAGGCGGAACGGCCCCAAAGCTCCACACGGAAGTCCCAAAAAAGCTCCATGATTGGTCAATAATGCTTAGCCGCCTCCCTGGAAGCCTAATCGGGCATAAAAAGCTAGGCGGAACGGCCCCAAAGCTCCACACGGAAGTCCCAAAAAAGCTCCATGATTGGTCAATAATGCTTAGCCGCCTCCCTGGAAGCCTAATCGGGCATAAAAAGCTAGGCGGAACGGCCCCAAAGCTCCACACGGAAGTCCCAAAAAAGCTCCATGATTGGTCAATAATGCTTAGCCGCCTCCCTGGAAGCCTAATCGGGCATAAAAAGCTAGGCGGAACGGCCCCAAAGCTCCACACGGAAGTCCCAAAAAAGCTCCATGATTGGTCAATAATGCTTAGCCGCCTCCCTGGAAGCCTAATCGGGCATAAAAAGCTAGGCGGAACGGCCCCAAAGCTCCACACGGAAGTCCCAAAAAAGCTCCATGATTGGTCAATAATGCTTAGCCGCCTCCCTGGAAGCCTAATCGGGCATAAAAAGCTAGGCGGAACGGCCCCAAAGCTCCACACGGAAGTCCCAAAAAAGCTCCATGATTGGTCAATAATGCTTAGCCGCCTCCCTGGAAGCCTAATCGGGCATAAAAAGCTAGGCGGAACGGCCCCAAAGCTCCACACGGAAGTCCCAAAAAAGCTCCATGATTGGTCAATAATGCTTAGCCGCCTCCCTGGAAGCCTAATCGGGCATAAAAAGTTAGGCGGAACGGCTCCAAAGCTCCACACGGAAGTCCCAAAAAAGCTCCATGATTGGTCAATAATGCTTAGCCGCCTCCCTGGAAGCCTAATCGGGCATAAAAAGCTAGGCGGAACGGCCCCAAAGCTCCACACGGAAGTCCCAAAAAAGCTCCATGATTGGTCAATAATGCTTAGCCGCCTCCCTGGAAGCCTAATCGGGCATAAAAAGCTAGGCGGAACGGCCCCAAAGCTCCACACGGAAGTCCCAAAAAAGCTCCATGATTGGTCAATAATGCTTAGCCGCCTCCCTGGAAGCCTAATCGGGCATAAAAAGCTAGGCGGAACGGCCCCAAAGCTCCACACGGAAGTCCCAAAAAAGCTCCATGATTGGTCAATAATGCTTAGCCGCCTCCCTGGAAGCCTAATCGGGCATAAAAAGCTAGGCGGAACGGCCCCAAAGCTCCACACGGAAGTCCCAAAAAAGCTCCATGATTGGTCAATAATGCTTAGCCGCCTCCCTGGAAGCCTAATCGGGCATAAAAAGCTAGGCGGAACGGCCCCAAAGCTCCACACGGAAGTCCCAAAAAAGCTCCATGATTGGTCAATAATGCTTAGCCGCCTCCCTGGAAGCCTAATCGGGCATAAAAAGCTAGGCGGAACGGCCCCAAAGCTCCACACGGAAGTCCCAAAAAAGCTCCATGATTGGTCAATAATGCTTAGCCGCCTCCCTGGAAGCCTAATCGGGCATAAAAAGCTAGGCGGAACGGCCCCAAAGCTCCACACGGAAGTCCCAAAAAAGCTCCATGATTGGTCAATAATGCTTAGCCGCCTCCCTGGAAGCCTAATCGGGCATAAAAAGCTAGGCGGAACGGCCCCAAAGCTCCACACGGAAGTCCCAAAAAAGCTCCATGATTGGTCAATAATGCTTAGCCGCCTCCCTGGAAGCCTAATCGGGCATAAAAAGCTAGGCGGAACGGCCCCAAAGCTCCACACGGAAGTCCCAAAAAAGCTCCATGATTGGTCAATAATGCTTAGCCGCCTCCCTGGAAGCCTAATCGGGCATAAAAAGTTAGGCGGAACGGCTCCAAAGCTCCACACGGAAGTCCCAAAAAAGCTCCATGATTGGTCAATAATGCTTAGCCGCCTCCCTGGAAGCCTAATCGGGCATAAAAAGTTAGGCGGAACGGCCCCAAAGCTCCACACGGAAGTCCCAAAAAAGCTCCATGATTGGTCAATAATGCTTAGCCGCCTCCCTGGAAGCCTAATCGGGCATAAAAAGTTAGGCGGAACGGCCCCAAAGCTCCACACGGAAGTCCGAAAAAAGCTCCATGATTGGTCAATAATGCTTAGCCGCCTCCCTGGAAGCCTAATCGGGCATAAAAAGTTAGGCGGAACGGCCCCAAAGCTCCACACGGAAGTCCGAAAAAAGCTCAAAAATTTTCTAAGTGCCAACGGCTCATTCGCCGTAATGTGTCCGCTCCGCGCTGGTTCCCCGGTCGGCCGCGAATAGCGCAAAATCAGCCTCACGGAAGTTCGAAAAAAGCTCAAAAATTTTCTAAGTGCCAACGGCTCATTCGCCGTAATGTGTCCGCTCCGCGCTGGTTCCCCGGTCGGCCGCGAATAGCGCAAAATCAGCCTCACGGAAGTTCGAAAAAAGCTCAAAAATTTTCTAAGTGCCAACGGCTCATTCGCCGTAATGTGTCCGCTCCGCGCTGGTTCCCCGGTCGGCCGCGAATAGCGCAAAAATCAGCCTAAGTGCAGTACCAACCTTGGCGTGTTGGTGCGCCAGAGTACGATGAGTTGGTCCCCCTAGTCACTGTACTCATTACCTTTACCCCCTAATCGCAAAATATAGTCAGAACGTATATGCAGAAGACTATTTTTTTCTTTTTTAAAATTTTCTAAGTGCCAGCGGATGCTGGCACACGAACTGTCCGAGCTACGACGGTTCTCCGGTCGGACAGCGAGGGTGAAAAAGCGGTCCTAAAATCACCGAGGGCTGCCGCACAAGTTGTCCGAGTGGCGACGGTTCCCCGGTCGGCCACGAATGTCGAAAATTCGGCCTCTCCACCACGGAGGTCGGTGAGAATTTCAGAATATTTTCTAAGTGCCAACGGCTCTTGCGCCGTAAAGTGTCCGCTTTGCCTGGTTCCCTCGGTCGGCCACAAATAGCGAAAAATCAGCCTCTCCTTCTGGAGCTCGCCTAAGTGCCAACGGCTCTTGCGCCGTAATGTGTCCGCTTTGTCTGGTTCCCTCGGTCGGCCACAAACGGCGAAAAATCAGCCTCTCCTTCTGGAGCTCGTGCCAACTTTGGCGAAT
Source organism: Syngnathus typhle (assembly GCF_033458585.1). NCBI lineage: Eukaryota > Metazoa > Chordata > Actinopteri > Syngnathiformes > Syngnathidae > Syngnathus > Syngnathus typhle. The sequence continues at coordinate 25,296 of NW_026872031.1, forward strand.
ATTTTCTAAGTGCCAACGGCTCTTGCGCCGTAAAGTGTCCGCTTTGCCTGGTTCCCTCGGTCGGCCACAAATAGCGAAAAATCAGCCTCTCCTTCTGGAGCTCGCCTAAGTGCCAACGGCTCTTGCGCCGTAATGTGTCCGCTTTGTCTGGTTCCCTCGGTCGGCCACAAACGGCGAAAAATCAGCCTCTCATTCTGGAGCTCGTGCCAACTTTGGCGAATATTTTCTAAGTGCCAACGGCTCTTGCGCCGTAATGTGTCCGCTTTGCCTGGTTCCCTCGGTCGGCCACAAATAGCGAAAAAATCAGCCTCTCCTTCTGGAGCTCGCCTAAGTGCCAACGGCTCTTGCGCCGTAATGTGTCCGCTTTGCCTGGTTCCCTCGGTCGGCCACAAACGGCGAAAAATCAGCCTCTCATTCTGGAGCTCGTGCCAACTTTGGCGAATATTTTCTAAGTGCCAACGGCTCTTGCGCCGTAATGTGTCCGCTTTGCCTGGTTCCCTCGGTCGGCCACGAACGGCGAAAAATCAGCCTCTCCTTCTGGAGCTCGCCTAAGTGCCAACGGCTCTTGCGCCGTAATGTGTCCGCTTTGCCTGGTTCCCTCGGTCGGCCACAAACGGCGAAAAATCAGCCTCTCCTTCTGGAGCTCGCCTAAGTGCCAACGGCTCTTGCGCCGTAATGTGTCCGCTTTGCCTGGTTCCCTCGGTCGGCCACAAATAGCGAAAAACCAGCCTCTCCTTCTGGAGCTCGCCTAAGTGCCAACGGCTCTTGCGCCGTAATGTGTCCGCTTTGCCTGGTTCCCTCGGTCGGCCACAAACGGCGAAAAATCAGCCTCTCCTTCTGGAGCTCGCCTAAGTGCCAACGGCTCTTGCGCCGTAATGTGTCCGCTTTGCCTGGTTCCCTCGGTCGGCCACAAATAGCGAAAAACCAGCCTCTCCTTCTGGAGCTCGCCTAAGTGCCAACGGCTCTTGCGCCGTAATGTGTCCGCTTTGCCTGGTTCCCTCGGTCGGCCACAAACGGCGAAAAATCAGCCTCTCCTTCTGGAGCTCGCGCCAACTTTGTCAAAAAATTTCTAAGTGCCAACGGCTCTTGCGCCGTAAAGTGTCCGCTTTGCCTGGTTCCCTCGGTCGGCCACAAATAGCGAAAAATCAGCCTCTCCTTCTGGAGCTCGTGCCAACTTTGGCGAATATTTTCTAAGTGCCAACGGCTCTTGCGCCGTAATGTGTCCGCTTTGCCTGGTTCCCTCGGTCGGCCACAAATAGCGAAAAATCAGCCTCTCCTTCTGGAGCTCGCCTAAGTGCCAACGGCTCTTGCGCCGTAAAGTGTCCGCTTTGTCTGGTTCCCTCGGTCGGCCACAAACGGCGAAAAATCAGCCTCTCCTTCTGGAGCTCGTGCCAACTTTGGCGAATATTTTCTAAGTGCCAACGGCTCTTGCGCCGTAAAGTGTCCGCTTTGTCTGGTTCCCTCGGTCGGCCACAAATAGCGAAAAATCAGCCTCTCCTTCTGGAGCTCGCGCAAGTGCCAACGGCTCTTGCGCCGTAAAGTGTCCGCTTTGTCTGGTTCCCTCGGTCGGCCACAAATAGCGAAAAATCAGCCTCTCCTTCTGGAGCTCGTGCCAACTTTGGCGAATATTTTCTAAGTGCCAACGGCTCTTGCGCCGTAATGTGTCCGCTTTGTCTGGTTCCCTCGGTCGGCCACAAATAGCGAAAAATCAGCCTCTCCTTCTGGAGCTCGTGCCAACTTTGGCGAATATTTTCTAAGTGCCAACGGCTCTTGCGCCGTAAAGTGTCCGCTTTGCCTGGTTCCCTCGGTCGGCCACAAATAGCGAAAAATCAGCCTCTCCTTCTGGAGCTCGCGCCAACTTTGTCAAAAAATTTCTAAGTGCCAACGGCTCTTGCGCCGTAAAGTGTCCGCTTTGCCTGGTTCCCTCGGTCGGCCACAAATAGCGAAAAATCAGCCTCTCCTTCTGGAGCTCGCGCCAACTTTGTCAAAAAATTTCTAAGTGCCAACGGCTCTTGCGCCGTAAAGTGTCCGCTTTGCCTGGTTCCCTCGGTCGGCCACAAATAGCGAAAAATCAGCCTCTCCTTCTGGAGCTCGCGCCAACTTTGTCGAAAAATTTCTAAGTGCCAACGGCTCTTGCGCCGTAAAGTGTCCGCTTTGTCTGGTTCCCTCGGTCGGCCGCAAATAGCGAAAAATCAGCCTCTCGCCCGTCAGGTACCAGGCGTTGGGGTACCAGGGGTAAGTGCAGTACCAGCTTTGGTCTGTTGGTGCGCCAGAGTACGATGAGTTGGTCCCCCTAGTCACTGTACTCATTACCTTTACCCCCAAATCGCAAAATATAGTCAGAACGAGTGTGGGGAACACAAGTTTTGGCCCCGAGAACCAGGCGGCTGGTGTCTCTAGCGATGTGTTCCCCCCCAAAAAGTGTTCACATGCTCGGACAGCGAACCTAGGAGCTACCGCAAAGCACTCTGGAAGTGCAAGAGCGAAAAATTTTCTAAGTACAAAAACTCTCGAAAATTTTCAAAGTGTCACAGTGCTCGAAAATTTTCAAAGTGCTACATGCTTTCCATCCAAGGAAGGAATAGTGGAGGACCGGCCGCCTCCTTAAACACAAGCCGGCGGAACGACGGGGAGGACCGGCCGCCTCCTTAAACACAGGCCGGTGGAACGTTTGGCAGAATTCTTCTCGTGGAGGACCGGCCGCCTCCTTAAACACAAGCCGGCGGAACGACGGGGAGGACCGGCCGCCTCCTTAAACACAGGCCGGTGGAACGTTTGGCAGAATTCTTCTCGTGGAGGACCGGCCGCCTCCTTAAACACAGGCCGGTGGGAACGGTTGGCAGAATTGCGTGACGGCCGCCTGCTCCCGGCGTCCGCACGTGAACGAACACCCCCTCCCGGGGACGGCCGTCTGCTCCCGACCGCCGTCCTTCACCCCCTCACCTTCCGGACCCCCGTCTGCTCCCGGCGGGCCTCCGAGTACCCCCACCTTCTCCCGAACTGACCGACAGGCAATGAGACCCGCCTTGGTAGGGCCCCCACCGGCCCCGGCTCGCGCCGGCGTTGGGTGGACGGTTCCTCCCCACTTGCGGGTCGCTCTCCACGGAGGACCGGTCGCCTCACTAAACATAGGCCGGGCGAAAATCTGCGAATGTTATACATCCAAGGAGGGAGGACCGGCCGCCTCCTTAAACCACCGGCCGGGCGAAAATCTGCGAATGTTATACATCCAAGGAGGGAGGACCGGCCGCCTCCTTAAACCACCGGCCGGGCGAAAATATGCGAATGTTATACATCCAAGGAGGGAGGACCGGTCGCCTCACTAAACATAGGCCGGGCGAAAATCTGCGAATGTTATACATCCAAGGAGGGAGGACCGGCCGCCTCCTTAAACCACCGGCCGGGCGAAAATCTGCGAATGTTATACATCCAAGAAAGGAAGGAAGGAGGGAACCGGCCGCCTCCTTAAACACAGGCCGGGCGAAAATCTGCGAATCTTATCCATCCAAGGACGGAGGACCGGCCGCCTCCTTAAACACAGGCCGGTAGGAACGGTTGGCAGAATCGCGTGACGGCCGCCTGCTCCCGGCGTCCGCACGTGAACGAACACCCCCTCCCGGGGACGGCCGTCTGCTCCCGGCCGCCGTCCTTCACCCCCCTCAGCTTCCGGACCCCCGTCTGCTCCCGGCGGGCCTCCGAGTACCCTCCCCTTCTCCCGAACTGACCGACTGGCACTCATGACCCGCCTTGGTAGGGCCCCCACCGGCCCCGGCTCGCGCCGGCGTTGGGTGGACGGTTCCTCCCCACTTGCGGGTCGCACTCTAGCGCCTCGGCCGCCGCGAGAGCGTGCGCTACGCGCCGCCCCCGCAGGCCTTGGCGCGACCGAACGGCAGCGAGACCGAGACGCCCCGAATCACCCACCTAGAGGAAATCAACGGAGGCCGAGCGCGCGATCCGATTGCGGCACGCCGCGTGGGTGTCCGCCGGCCGCGCCGGTCTACCGCGAATGCTGTTTCTCAAACCCTTGCCTAACCAGACGGCACCGCGGGATGTGTTGTCGCAACTCTGCTCGACTATCCGAATAGCCTTTCCCGACTACCGCGTTGCGGGAGGCGTCTTTCGTGCCGCCGGTGGCGTATGACCTTCCGCGAGAGGCGTGCGGGCTCGGGGGGGCCGCAACGACCGAGTCTGACTCGGACGGGGCGCAGCTTCCCTCCCGGTCACAGCAATAAGCGCCGAACGCAGCGTTGGTCACCAGCCACCCCGGCGGGTTCGTCGGGAGCGCCGGTACCCTTCCGTAGCTAGTTGCCAGCTGGCCACAGCGGGCCGCACCGACCGAGTCTGACTCGGACGGGGCGCAGCTTCCCGTCTGGGTGACAGCGGCGCTGAGGACGGCGGGGCGGCCGGAACCCCTTCGACCCCCCGGCTCCCACCAGTGTCGATCAAACTCCGCATCCTGGCCGTAGCGCGAGACCGGCGGGCCGCAACGACCGAGTCTGACTCGGACGGGGCGCAGCTTCCCGCTTGGGCCTCGGCGCGCGCGCCTCGCGCGGGCAAGTCGCCGGCACAGCGCCGCGCCCCCGACCCCCGCTTTACGGAAACGAAGCGAGCCTCAGCGGGCCGCAACGACCGAGTCTGACTCGGACGGGGCGCAGCTTCCCGCCTGGGTCATCGCACGTTCCCCCAGCTCGGGCCTGGGAGGCCG
>NW_026872031.1:40000-55000 GCF_033458585.1 Syngnathus typhle
CGGGAGGAGGCAGCCTCCCCTTAGTATAACTTAGTCTCCGGAGAATGACAGCGGGCGCGCGCAAGAGGCCAGTCCGGGGATGAGGCAGCATCCTCGGGCAGCAGGCGGGAGGAGGCAGCCTCCCCTTAGTATAACTTAATCTCCGGAGAATGACAGCGGGCGCGCCTAAGAGGCTGGTCCGGGGACCAGGCACTCTCCCCGGACAACAAAGCACGTCCCCCTCCTGAGTGGACAAAAAAAATCCACTCCTGGTACCTAAGATTTTCTCCAGCGGCGGGCTGGGAGTCTAATCTTTCTCCTGGCCGAGAAAAGAGCACTTTCCCCCGGACAACAAAGCACGTCCCCCTCCTGAGTGGACAAAAAAAATCCACTCCTGGTACCTAGAATTTTCTCCAGCGGCGGGCTGGGAGTCTAATCTTTCTCCTGGCCGAGAAAAGAGCACTTTCCCCCGGACACCAAACCAGCCAACGTCCCCCTCCTGAGTGGACAAAAAAAATCCACTCCTGGTACCTAAAATTTTCTCCAGCGGCGGGCTTGGGACGAAAATCAATCTTCCTCCCGAAATTAAACCACTATTGGCGGACGCCAGCCCCAAGCGCCAGCCCCGACCGCCACCCCCCGACCGCCACAAGGCGACCGCCACAAGGCGACCGCCACAAGGCGACCGCCACAAGGCGACCGCCACAAGGCGACCGCCACTGGCCCCAAGCGCCAGCCCCGACCGCCACCCCCCGACCGCCACAAGGCGACCGCCACAAGGCGACCGCCACAAGGCGACCGCCACAAGGCGACCGCCACAAGGCGACCGCCACAAGGCGACCGCCACTGGCCCCAAGCGCCAGCCCCGACCGCCACCCCCCGACCGCCACAAGGCGACCGCCACAAGGCGACCGCCACCGGCCCCAAGCGCCAGCCCCGACCGCCACCCCCCGACCGCCACAAGGCGACCGCCACAAGGCGACCGCCACAAGGCGACCGCCACAAGGCGACCGCCACAAGGCGACCGCCACCGGCCCCAAGCGCCAGCCCCGACCGCCACCCCCCGACCGCCACAAGGCGACCGCCACAAGGCGACCGCCACAAGGCGACCGCCACAAGGCGACCGCCACAAGGCGACCGCCACTGGCCCCAAGCGCCAGCCCCGACCGCCACCCCCCGACCGCCACAAGGCGACCGCCACAAGGCGACCGCCACAAGGCGACCGCCACAAGGCGACCGCCACAAGGCGACCGCCACAAGGCGACCGCCACTGGCCCCAAGCGCCAGCCCCGACCGCCACCCCCCGACCGCCACAAGGCGACCGCCACAAGGCGACCGCCACCGGCCCCAAGCGCCAGCCCCGACCGCCACCCCCCGACCGCCACAAGGCGACCGCCACAAGGCGTTAGTGGCCGCGCCCGGTACTTTACTGGACCCTATTTGGCCCGCGGACCGGCCGGCGTCGCTTCCTTGAATGCTTAGCCGCCTTTCGAGCTGCCATGCCGGGCTTGAGTTAGTGGTTTGCGCCCGGTACTCTACGTTAAAAGTCAGGCGGAACGGCTCTGAAGCTCCAGACGGTGCTTCCTTGAATGCTTAGCCGCCTTTCGAGCTGCCATGCCGGGCTTGAGTTAGTGGTTTGCGCCCGGTACTCTACGTTAAAAGTCAGGCGGAACGGCTCTGAAGCTCCAGACGGTGCTTCCTTGAATGCTTAGCCGCCTTTCGAGCTGCCATGCCGGGCTTGAGTTAGTGGTTTGCGCCCGGTACTCTACGTTAAAAGTCAGGCGGAACGGCTCTGAAGCTCCAGACGGTGCTTCCTTGAATGCTTAGCCGCCTTTCGAGCTGCCATGCCGGGCTTGAGTTAGTGGTTTGCGCCCGGTACTCTACGTTAAAAGTCAGGCGGAACGGCTCTGAAGCTCCAGACGGTGCTTCCTTGAATGCTTAGCCGCCTTTCGAGCTGCCATGCCGGGCTTGAGTTAGTGGTTTGCGCCCGGTACTCTACGTTAAAAGTCAGGCGGAACGGCTCTGAAGCTCCAGACGGTGCTTCCTTGAATGCTTAGCCGCCTTTCGAGCTGCCATGCCGGGCTTGAGTTAGTGGTTTGCGCCCGGTACTCTACGTTAAAAGTCAGGCGGAACGGCTCTGAAGCTCCAGACGGTGCTTCCTTGAATGCTTAGCCGCCTTTCGAGCTGCCATGCCGGGCTTGAGTTAGTGGTTTGCGCCCGGTACTCTACGTTAAAAGTCAGGCGGAACGGCTCTGAAGCTCCAGACGGTGCTTCCTTGAATGCTTAGCCGCCTTTCGAGCTGCCATGCCGGGCTTGAGTTAGTGGTTTGCGCCCGGTACTCTACGTTAAAAGTCAGGCGGAACGGCTCTGAAGCTCCAGACGGTGCTTCCTTGAATGCTTAGCCGCCTTTCGAGCTGCCATGCCGGGCTTGAGTTAGTGGTTTGCGCCCGGTACTCTACGTTAAAAGTCAGGCGGAACGGCTCTGAAGCTCCAGACGGTGCTTCCTTGAATGCTTAGCCGCCTTTCGAGCTGCCATGCCGGGCTTGAGTTAGTGGTTTGCGCCCGGTACTCTACGTTAAAAGTCAGGCGGAACGGCTCTGAAGCTCCAGACGGTGCTTCCTTGAATGCTTAGCCGCCTTTCGAGCTGCCATGCCGGGCTTGAGTTAGTGGTTTGCGCCCGGTACTCTACGTTAAAAGTCAGGCGGAACGGCTCTGAAGCTCCAGACGGTGCTTCCTTGAATGCTTAGCCGCCTTTCGAGCTGCCATGCCGGGCTTGAGTTAGTGGTTTGCGCCCGGTACTCTACGTTAAAAGTCAGGCGGAACGGCTCTGAAGCTCCAGACGGTGCTTCCTTGAATGCTTAGCCGCCTTTCGAGCTGCCATGCCGGGCTTGAGTTAGTGGTTTGCGCCCGGTACTCTACGTTAAAAGTCAGGCGGAACGGCTCTGAAGCTCCAGACGGTGCTTCCTTGAATGCTTAGCCGCCTTTCGAGCTGCCATGCCGGGCTTGAGTTAGTGGTTTGCGCCCGGTACTCTACGTTAAAAGTCAGGCGGAACGGCTCTGAAGCTCCAGACGGTGCTTCCTTGAATGCTTAGCCGCCTTTCGAGCTGCCATGCCGGGCTTGAGTTAGTGGTTTGCGCCCGGTACTCTACGTTAAAAGTCAGGCGGAACGGCTCTGAAGCTCCAGACGGTGCTTCCTTGAATGCTTAGCCGCCTTTCGAGCTGCCATGCCGGGCTTGAGTTAGTGGTTTGCGCCCGGTACTCTACGTTAAAAGTCAGGCGGAACGGCTCTGAAGCTCCAGACGGTGCTTCCTTGAATGCTTAGCCGCCTTTCGAGCTGCCATGCCGGGCTTGAGTTAGTGGTTTGCGCCCGGTACTCTACGTTAAAAGTCAGGCGGAACGGCTCTGAAGCTCCAGACGGTGCTTCCTTGAATGCTTAGCCGCCTTTCGAGCTGCCATGCCGGGCTTGAGTTAGTGGTTTGCGCCCGGTACTCTACGTTAAAAGTCAGGCGGAACGGCTCTGAAGCTCCAGACGGTGCTTCCTTGAATGCTTAGCCGCCTTTCGAGCTGCCATGCCGGGCTTGAGTTAGTGGTTTGCGCCCGGTACTCTACGTTAAAAGTCAGGCGGAACGGCTCTGAAGCTCCAGACGGTGCTTCCTTGAATGCTTAGCCGCCTTTCGAGCTGCCATGCCGGGCTTGAGTTAGTGGTTTGCGCCCGGTACTCTACGTTAAAAGTCAGGCGGAACGGCTCTGAAGCTCCAGACGGTGCTTCCTTGAATGCTTAGCCGCCTTTCGAGCTGCCATGCCGGGCTTGAGTTAGTGGTTTGCGCCCGGTACTCTACGTTAAAAGTCAGGCGGAACGGCTCTGAAGCTCCAGACGGTGCTTCCTTGAATGCTTAGCCGCCTTTCGAGCTCTCCTGCCCGGCGTGGGTTTCGCGTCCGCAGCCCGGTACATTATGGAAGCCAAAAAAAAAAAAAATTCTAAGTGCGAGTGGGACCGGCCTGGGGGGCTTCCTTGAAAGCCCATCCGCCCTCCGAGCTCTCCCACCGGTCGTGGGTTGGCGTCCGCCACTGCTCAAAGCGAACTTCAAATTATCTGCTTAATAATGTGGAACACCATTCTTAAGTAGTTTTTCCTTAATTTGGGCTCAACTGGCCGGTAATGATCCCCGGTGTCTGAGATTGATCTCAGTGATCCAAAGAGCCCTGACACGTAATACCATCCATGAGTTTAATTGAAAAACAAAAAATGTAATCTTTATGACACATAAATACAATTTGCATAATAATTTGGAACACAGTGTAGACTTCCAGCGGACCGCGCGCGGCTCGGCTGACGGCGCAGCGCGATCTGGTACCGCTGCGCGGGACGAAACACGCCCCGTGCAGAGTTCCAGGCGGCCGGGAAGACATTTAAGCGCTGCCGCTGCAGCTGCGGCGGGGATTTGCCGTCCTCCGGTGGACACGACGAGTAAATACACCAGCAATCGCACTTACACCGTGTTCCAAATTATTATGCAAGTGACATTTATCTCAGATTTTCCTAAATAGTCGATGCAAAATGAGTCAGCATAATTTTCAAGTCATCAACCATTATTTTGATGAATTCTAATTTTATTGAACAAACCTCCGAATGATCACAGAATTTTTAAAAAATAAAAAACTTAAAATGCACTGTTCCACATTATTACGCACAACAGAGTTTTATAACATTTTATAGGTTTTTATGAACTGAAATGCCCATCTTAAGAATTTACAGCATTAGGAGGTCATATTTACTGAAATCAAAAGCTATTTCAAAGAAAAGACAAACAAGTTACATTTTAACATAGGACCCTTTATTTCAATAAAAAACAAAGTTACATTTTAACATAGGACCCTTTGTTCAACAGCAGCTTCACGATTCTTCCATCCACTGAACTTGTGAGTTTTTGTACAGTTTCTGGTTGAATTTCTTGGCAGGATCTAAGAATAGCCTGCCAGAGCTGCTCTTTGGAATTGAACTGCCTCCCACCTTCGTAGATTTTCTGCTTGACGATGCTCCACAAGTTTTCAATAGGATTGAGGTCAGGGGAGCATGGGGGCCACACCATCAGTTTCTCTCCCTTTATTCCCATAGATGCCAAAGACGTTGACGTATTTCTTGCAGCATGAGACGGTGCATTGTCATGCATGAAGATGATCTTTTGACGGAAAGCACGGTTCTTCCTGTTGTACCATGGACAGAAGTGTTGAGTCAGAAATTCCACGTAGTTAACAGACGTAATTTTGACGCCTTCAGGGACCCTAAAGGGGCCAAGCAGCTCTCTCCCCATGATTCCGGCCCAAAACATCACTCCGCCACCTCCCTGCTGACGCCGCAGCCTTGTTGGGCTATCGTGGCCGTCCACCAACCATCCACGACTCCATCCATCTGTAAAGTCAAGTCAAATCAAGTTTATTTGTATAGCCCTAAATCACAAGCAGTCTCAAAGGGCTTCACATTGACAGAAATTGACAATTATTCTCAAAGCATCCCCTGAGCTCTCAAAAGTGCAAGGAAAAACTTAAAAAACCCTACCTGGCCCATCCAAGGTGGCACGGCACTCGTCGGTGAACAGGACTGTCTGAAAATTTGTCTTCATGTAAGTCTGGGCCCACTGCAGCCGTTTCTGCTTGTTCGCGTTGTTCAGGGGTGGCCGAATGGAGGGTTTCCGCACAACTGCAAGCCTCTGGAGGATCCTGCACCTCGTCGTTCGTGGGACTTCACTGGCACCAGCAGCGTCGAATATTTGTTTGCTCGTCTTTAGTGGCATGCTTGCAGCCGCCCTCTTGATTCGATTTGTTTGTCTTGCAGAAACCTTCCTTGTCGTGCCTTTGTCTGCACGAACGCGCGTTTGCTCCGAATCAGCGACGAATTTCTTCAAAGTTCGATGGTCGCGCTTAAGCTTTCGTGCAATATCGAATGTCTGCATACCTTGTCCAAGGCATCGAACGATTTCACGCTTCTCGACAGCAGAGAGATCCTTTTTCCTCCCCATGGTTGAACGAAATGGCCGAACGCTTAAAAACGCGGAACTTAAATAGACTTGTTAATTACTACAATTGCGCTCACCTGGCAGACTACCATGGACTGTACCATGACTGAGGGTGATTTCAGTACTTGAAAAACAAAAAATGTAATCTTTATGACACTTAAATACATTTTGCATAATAATTTGGAACACGGGACCGTGTTCCAAATTATTATGCAAAGGATATTTATCTCAGATTTTCCTAAATAGCTTCCTTGAAATGTTACCCGGCTTTTGAGCTCTCCTGCCGGGCGTGGGTTTGCGTCAGCGCCCGGTAACATTATGGAAGCTAAAAGAAAGAAAAAAGAAACAAATCTAAGTGCGATTGCTGGTGTCTAAATACATTTTGCATAATAATTTGGAACACGGGACCGTGTTCCAAATTATTATGCAAGTGATATTTATCTCAGATTTTCCTAAATAGCTTTACTCGTCGTGCCGACCGGAGGGAGGCCACTCCCCGCCGCAGCTGAACAGTCATCCCGGCCTAGTGGAGGTCTGCGCAGGGGGGGTCTTCCTTGAAATGTTACCCGGCTTTTGAGCTCTCCTGTCCGGCGTGGGTTTGCGTCAGCGGCCGGTGTCATTTACTCGTCGTGCCGACCGGAGGGAGGCCACTCCCCGCCACAGCTGAACAGTCATCCCGGCCTAGTGGAGGTCTGCGCAGGGGGGGTCTTCCTTGAAATGTTACCCGGCTTTTGAGCTCTCCTGTCCGGCGTGGGTTTGCGTCAGCGGCCGGTGTCATTTACTCGTCGTGCCGACCGGAGGGAGGCCACTCCCCGCCACAGCTGAACAGTCATCCCGGCCTAGTGGAGGTCTGCGCAGGGGGGGTCTTCCTTGAAATGTTACCCGGCTTTTGAGCTCTCCTGTCCGGCGTGGGTTTGCGTCAGCGGCCGGTGTCATTTACTCGTCGTGCCGACCGGAGGGAGGCCACTCCCCGCCACAGCTGAACAGTCATCCCGGCCTAGTGGAGGTCTGCGCAGGGGGGGTCTTCCTTGAAATGTTACCCGGCTTTTGAGCTCTCCTGTCCGGCGTGGGTTTGCGTCAGCGGCCGGTGTCATTTACTCGTCGTGCCGACCGGAGGGAGGCCACTCCCCGCCACAGCTGAACAGTCATCCCGGCCTAGTGGAGGTCTGCGCAGGGGGGGTCTTCCTTGAAATGTTACCCGGCTTTTGAGCTCTCCTGTCCGGCGTGGGTTTGCGTCAGCGGCCGGTGTCATTTACTCGTCGTGCCGACCGGAGGGAGGCCACTCCCCGCCACAGCTGAACAGTCATCCCGGCCTAGTGGAGGTCTGCGCAGGGGGGGTCTTCCTTGAAATGTTACCCGGCTTTTGAGCTCTCCTGTCCGGCGTGGGTTTGCGTCAGCGGCCGGTGTCATTTACTCGTCGTGCCGACCGGAGGGAGGCCACTCCCCGCCACAGCTGAACAGTCATCCCGGCCTAGTGGAGGTCTGCGCAGGGGGGGTCTTCCTTGAAATGTTACCCGGCTTTTGAGCTCTCCTGTCCGGCGTGGGTTTGCGTCAGCGGCCGGTGTCATTTACTCGTCGTGCCGACCGGAGGGAGGCCACTCCCCGCCACAGCTGAACAGTCATCCCGGCCTAGTGGAGGTCTGCGCAGGGGGGGTCTTCCTTGAAATGTTACCCGGCTTTTGAGCTCTCCTGTCCGGCGTGGGTTTGCGTCAGCGGCCGGTGTCATTTACTCGTCGTGTCCACCGGAGGGAGGCCACTCCCCGCCGCAGCTGCAGCGGCAGCTTTGAAACGTCATCCCGGCCCCCTGGAACTGTGCGCGGGGGGGGCGATGCGTCCCGTGCGAGGTACCAGGTCGCGCTGCGCCGTCTGCCTGGCCGCTTTGGGCCCGCTGGAAGTCTATTAAAGCTCCGCGATCTCCGCCTCGGTGCTTAAAAAGCGTCCATCCGCTCTCCTGGAGCTTCTTTCGGTCATCTCGTCCGCGTGCACGGCCTGCCGGTGGCACCGGCTGGAGCTCCGCAAAAAGCTCCATTTCTGTTAAAAATGCTTAGCCGCGTCCCTGGAAGCCCAATCGGGCGTAGAAAGTGAGGGGGAAGGCCCCCAAAGCACCGGCTGGAAGTCCCAAAAAAGCTCCATGATTGGTCAATAATGCTTAGCCGCCTCCCTGGAAGCCTAATCGGGCATAAAAAGCTAGGCGGAACGGCCCCAAAGCTCCACACGGAAGTCCCAAAAAAGCTCCATGATTGGTCAATAATGCTTAGCCGCCTCCCTGGAAGCCTAATCGGGCATAAAAAGCTAGGCGGAACGGCCCCAAAGCTCCACACGGAAGTCCCAAAAAAGCTCCATGATTGGTCAATAATGCTTAGCCGCCTCCCTGGAAGCCTAATCGGGCATAAAAAGCTAGGCGGAACGGCCCCAAAGCTCCACACGGAAGTCCCAAAAAAGCTCCATGATTGGTCAATAATGCTTAGCCGCCTCCCTGGAAGCCTAATCGGGCATAAAAAGCTAGGCGGAACGGCCCCAAAGCTCCACACGGAAGTCCCAAAAAAGCTCCATGATTGGTCAATAATGCTTAGCCGCCTCCCTGGAAGCCTAATCGGGCATAAAAAGCTAGGCGGAACGGCCCCAAAGCTCCACACGGAAGTCCCAAAAAAGCTCCATGATTGGTCAATAATGCTTAGCCGCCTCCCTGGAAGCCTAATCGGGCATAAAAAGCTAGGCGGAACGGCCCCAAAGCTCCACACGGAAGTCCCAAAAAAGCTCCATGATTGGTCAATAATGCTTAGCCGCCTCCCTGGAAGCCTAATCGGGCATAAAAAGCTAGGCGGAACGGCCCCAAAGCTCCACACGGAAGTCCCAAAAAAGCTCCATGATTGGTCAATAATGCTTAGCCGCCTCCCTGGAAGCCTAATCGGGCATAAAAAGCTAGGCGGAACGGCCCCAAAGCTCCACACGGAAGTCCCAAAAAAGCTCCATGATTGGTCAATAATGCTTAGCCGCCTCCCTGGAAGCCTAATCGGGCATAAAAAGCTAGGCGGAACGGCCCCAAAGCTCCACACGGAAGTCCCAAAAAAGCTCCATGATTGGTCAATAATGCTTAGCCGCCTCCCTGGAAGCCTAATCGGGCATAAAAAGTTAGGCGGAACGGCTCCAAAGCTCCACACGGAAGTCCCAAAAAAGCTCCATGATTGGTCAATAATGCTTAGCCGCCTCCCTGGAAGCCTAATCGGGCATAAAAAGCTAGGCGGAACGGCCCCAAAGCTCCACACGGAAGTCCCAAAAAAGCTCCATGATTGGTCAATAATGCTTAGCCGCCTCCCTGGAAGCCTAATCGGGCATAAAAAGCTAGGCGGAACGGCCCCAAAGCTCCACACGGAAGTCCCAAAAAAGCTCCATGATTGGTCAATAATGCTTAGCCGCCTCCCTGGAAGCCTAATCGGGCATAAAAAGCTAGGCGGAACGGCCCCAAAGCTCCACACGGAAGTCCCAAAAAAGCTCCATGATTGGTCAATAATGCTTAGCCGCCTCCCTGGAAGCCTAATCGGGCATAAAAAGCTAGGCGGAACGGCCCCAAAGCTCCACACGGAAGTCCCAAAAAAGCTCCATGATTGGTCAATAATGCTTAGCCGCCTCCCTGGAAGCCTAATCGGGCATAAAAAGCTAGGCGGAACGGCCCCAAAGCTCCACACGGAAGTCCCAAAAAAGCTCCATGATTGGTCAATAATGCTTAGCCGCCTCCCTGGAAGCCTAATCGGGCATAAAAAGCTAGGCGGAACGGCCCCAAAGCTCCACACGGAAGTCCCAAAAAAGCTCCATGATTGGTCAATAATGCTTAGCCGCCTCCCTGGAAGCCTAATCGGGCATAAAAAGCTAGGCGGAACGGCCCCAAAGCTCCACACGGAAGTCCCAAAAAAGCTCCATGATTGGTCAATAATGCTTAGCCGCCTCCCTGGAAGCCTAATCGGGCATAAAAAGCTAGGCGGAACGGCCCCAAAGCTCCACACGGAAGTCCCAAAAAAGCTCCATGATTGGTCAATAATGCTTAGCCGCCTCCCTGGAAGCCTAATCGGGCATAAAAAGCTAGGCGGAACGGCCCCAAAGCTCCACACGGAAGTCCCAAAAAAGCTCCATGATTGGTCAATAATGCTTAGCCGCCTCCCTGGAAGCCTAATCGGGCATAAAAAGTTAGGCGGAACGGCTCCAAAGCTCCACACGGAAGTCCCAAAAAAGCTCCATGATTGGTCAATAATGCTTAGCCGCCTCCCTGGAAGCCTAATCGGGCATAAAAAGTTAGGCGGAACGGCCCCAAAGCTCCACACGGAAGTCCCAAAAAAGCTCCATGATTGGTCAATAATGCTTAGCCGCCTCCCTGGAAGCCTAATCGGGCATAAAAAGTTAGGCGGAACGGCCCCAAAGCTCCACACGGAAGTCCGAAAAAAAGCTCAATAGATTGGTCATAATGCCTTAGCCCACGCCTCCTGAAGCCTAATGGGCCCGCCATAAAAGTTAGGCGGAAGGAACGGCCCCAAAGCTCCACACGGAAGTACCGAAAAAAGCACAAAATTTTCTCAGTGCCAACGGGCTCATTGTCCGCTCCGCGCTGGTTCCCCGGTCGGCCGCGAATAGCGCAAAATCAGCCTCACGGAAGTTCGAAAAAAGCTCAAAAATTTTCTAAGTGCCAACGGCTCATTCGCCGTAATGTGTCCGCTCCGCGCTGGTTCCCCGGTCGGCCGCGAATAGCGCAAAATCAGCCTCACGGAAGTTCGAAAAAAGCTCAAAAATTTTCTAAGTGCCAACGGCTCATTCGCCGTAATGTGTCCGCTCCGCGCTGGTTCCCCGGTCGGCCGCGAATAGCGCAAAAATCAGCCTAAGTGCAGTACCAACCTTGGCGTGTTGGTGCGCCAGAGTACGATGAGTTGGTCCCCCTAGTCACTGTACTCATTACCTTTACCCCCTAATCGCAAAATATAGTCAGAACGTATATGCAGAAGACTATTTTTTTCTTTTTTAAAATTTTCTAAGTGCCAGCGGATGCTGGCACACGAACTGTCCGAGCTACGACGGTTCTCCGGTCGGACAGCGAGGGTGAAAAAGCGGTCCTAAAATCACCGAGGGCTGCCGCACAAGTTGTCCGAGTGGCGACGGTTCCCCGGTCGGCCACGAATGTCGAAAATTCGGCCTCTCCACCACGGAGGTCGGTGAGAATTTCAGAATATTTTCTAAGTGCCAACGGCTCTTGCGCCGTAAAGTGTCCGCTTTGCCTGGTTCCCTCGGTCGGCCACAAATAGCGAAAAATCAGCCTCTCCTTCTGGAGCTCGCCTAAGTGCCAACGGCTCTTGCGCCGTAATGTGTCCGCTTTGTCTGGTTCCCTCGGTCGGCCACAAACGGCGAAAAATCAGCCTCTCCTTCTGGAGCTCGTGCCAACTTTGGCGAATATTTTCTAAGTGCCAACGGCTCTTGCGCCGTAAAGTGTCCGCTTTGCCTGGTTCCCTCGGTCGGCCACAAATAGCGAAAAATCAGCCTCTCCTTCTGGAGCTCGCCTAAGTGCCAACGGCTCTTGCGCCGTAATGTGTCCGCTTTGTCTGGTTCCCTCGGTCGGCCACAAACGGCGAAAAATCAGCCTCTCATTCTGGAGCTCGTGCCAACTTTGGCGAATATTTTCTAAGTGCCAACGGCTCTTGCGCCGTAATGTGTCCGCTTTGCCTGGTTCCCTCGGTCGGCCACAAATAGCGAAAAAATCAGCCTCTCCTTCTGGAGCTCGCCTAAGTGCCAACGGCTCTTGCGCCGTAATGTGTCCGCTTTGCCTGGTTCCCTCGGTCGGCCACAAACGGCGAAAAATCAGCCTCTCATTCTGGAGCTCGTGCCAACTTTGGCGAATATTTTCTAAGTGCCAACGGCTCTTGCGCCGTAATGTGTCCGCTTTGCCTGGTTCCCTCGGTCGGCCACGAACGGCGAAAAATCAGCCTCTCCTTCTGGAGCTCGCCTAAGTGCCAACGGCTCTTGCGCCGTAATGTGTCCGCTTTGCCTGGTTCCCTCGGTCGGCCACAAACGGCGAAAAATCAGCCTCTCCTTCTGGAGCTCGCCTAAGTGCCAACGGCTCTTGCGCCGTAATGTGTCCGCTTTGCCTGGTTCCCTCGGTCGGCCACAAATAGCGAAAAACCAGCCTCTCCTTCTGGAGCTCGCCTAAGTGCCAACGGCTCTTGCGCCGTAATGTGTCCGCTTTGCCTGGTTCCCTCGGTCGGCCACAAACGGCGAAAAATCAGCCTCTCCTTCTGGAGCTCGCCTAAGTGCCAACGGCTCTTGCGCCGTAATGTGTCCGCTTTGCCTGGTTCCCTCGGTCGGCCACAAATAGCGAAAAACCAGCCTCTCCTTCTGGAGCTCGCCTAAGTGCCAACGGCTCTTGCGCCGTAATGTGTCCGCTTTGCCTGGTTCCCTCGGTCGGCCACAAACGGCGAAAAATCAGCCTCTCCTTCTGGAGCTCGCGCCAACTTTGTCAAAAAATTTCTAAGTGCCAACGGCTCTTGCGCCGTAAAGTGTCCGCTTTGCCTGGTTCCCTCGGTCGGCCACAAATAGCGAAAAATCAGCCTCTCCTTCTGGAGCTCGTGCCAACTTTGGCGAATATTTTCTAAGTGCCAACGGCTCTTGCGCCGTAATGTGTCCGCTTTGCCTGGTTCCCTCGGTCGGCCACAAATAGCGAAAAATCAGCCTCTCCTTCTGGAGCTCGCCTAAGTGCCAACGGCTCTTGCGCCGTAAAGTGTCCGCTTTGTCTGGTTCCCTCGGTCGGCCACAAACGGCGAAAAATCAGCCTCTCCTTCTGGAGCTCGTGCCAACTTTGGCGAATATTTTCTAAGTGCCAACGGCTCTTGCGCCGTAAAGTGTCCGCTTTGTCTGGTTCCCTCGGTCGGCCACAAATAGCGAAAAATCAGCCTCTCCTTCTGGAGCTCGCGCAAGTGCCAACGGCTCTTGCGGCCGTAAAGTGTCCGCTTTGTCTGGTTCCCTCGGTCGGCCACAAATAGCGAAAAATCAGCCTCTCCTTCTGGAGCTCGTGCCAACTTTGGCGAATATTTTCTAAGTGCCAACGGCTCTTGCGCCGTAATGTGTCCGCTTTGTCTGGTTCCCTCGGTCGGCCACAAATAGCGAAAAATCAGCCTCTCCTTCTGGAGCTCGTGCCAACTTTGGCGAATATTTTCTAAGTGCCAACGGCTCTTGCGCCGTAAAGTGTCCGCTTTGCCTGGTTCCCTCGGTCGGCCACAAATAGCGAAAAATCAGCCTCTCCTTCTGGAGCTCGCGCCAACTTTGTCAAAAAATTTCTAAGTGCCAACGGCTCTTGCGCCGTAAAGTGTCCGCTTTGCCTGGTTCCCTCGGTCGGCCACAAATAGCGAAAAATCAGCCTCTCCTTCTGGAGCTCGCGCCAACTTTGTCAAAAAATTTCTAAGTGCCAACGGCTCTTGCGCCGTAAAGTGTCCGCTTTGCCTGGTTCCCTCGGTCGGCCACAAATAGCGAAAAATCAGCCTCTCCTTCTGGAGCTCGCGCCAACTTTGTCGAAAAATTTCTAAGTGCCAACGGCTCTTGCGCCGTAAAGTGTCCGCTTTGTCTGGTTCCCTCGGTCGGCCGCAAATAGCGAAAAATCAGCCTCTCGCCCGTCAGGTACCAGGCGTTGGGGTACCAGGGGTAAGTGCAGTACCAGCTTTGGTCTGTTGGTGCGCCAGAGTACGATGAGTTGGTCCCCCTAGTCACTGTACTCATTACCTTTACCCCCAAATCGCAAAATATAGTCAGAACGAGTGTGGGGAACACAAGTTTTGGCCCCGAGAACCAGGCGGCTGGTGTCTCTAGCGATGTGTTCCCCCCCAAAAAGTGTTCACATGCTCGGACAGCGAACCTAGGAGCTACCGCAAAGCACTCTGGAAGTGCAAGAGCGAAAAATTTTCTAAGTACAAAAACTCTCGAAAATTTTCAAAGTGTCACAGTGCTCGAAAATTTTCAAAGTGCTACATGCTTTCCATCCAAGGAAGGAATAGTGGAGGACCGGCCGCCTCCTTAAACACAAGCCGGCGGAACGACGGGGAGGACCGGCCGCCTCCTTAAACACAGGCCGGTGGAACGTTTGGCAGAATTCTTCTCGTGGAGGACCGGCCGCCTCCTTAAACACAAGCCGGCGGAACGACGGGGAGGACCGGCCGCCTCCTTAAACACAGGCCGGTGGAACGTTTGGCAGAATTCTTCTCGTGGAGGACCGGCCGCCTCCTTAAACACAGGCCGGTGGGAACGGTTGGCAGAATTGCGTGACGGCCGCCTGCTCCCGGCGTCCGCACGTGAACGAACACCCCCTCCCGGGGACGGCCGTCTGCTCCCGACCGCCGTCCTTCACCCCCTCACCTTCCGGACCCCCGTCTGCTCCCGGCGGGCCTCCGAGTACCCCCACCTTCTCCCGAACTGACCGACAGGCAATGAGACCCGCCTTGGTAGGGCCCCCACCGGCCCCGGCTCGCGCCGGCGTTGGGTGGACGGTTCCTCCCCACTTGCGGGTCGCTCTCCACGGAGGACCGGTCGCCTCACTAAACATAGGCCGGGCGAAAATCTGCGAATGTTATACATCCAAGGAGGGAGGACCGGCCGCCTCCTTAAACCACCGGCCGGGCGAAAATCTGCGAATGTTATACATCCAAGGAGGGAGGACCGGCCGCCTCCTTAAACCACCGGCCGGGCGAAAATATGCGAATGTTATACATCCAAGGAGGGAGGACCGGTCGCCTCACTAAACATAGGCCGGGCGAAAATCTGCGAATGTTATACATCCAAGGAGGGAGGACCGGCCGCCTCCTTAAACCACCGGCCGGGCGAAAATCTGCGAATGTTATACATCCAAGAAAGGAAGGAAGGAGGGAACCGGCCGCCTCCTTAAACACAGGCCGGGCGAAAATCTGCGAATCTTATCCATCCAAGGACGGAGGACCGGCCGCCTCCTTAAACACAGGCCGGTAGGAACGGTTGGCAGAATCGCGTGACG
>NW_026872031.1:67500-82500 GCF_033458585.1 Syngnathus typhle
CGACCGCCACAAGGCGTTAGTGGCCGCGCCCGGTACTTTACTGGACCCTATTTGGCCCGCGGACCGGCCGGCGTCGCTTCCTTGAATGCTTAGCCGCCTTTCGAGCTGCCATGCCGGGCTTGAGTTAGTGGTTTGCGCCCGGTACTCTACGTTAAAAGTCAGGCGGAACGGCTCTGAAGCTCCAGACGGTGCTTCCTTGAATGCTTAGCCGCCTTTCGAGCTGCCATGCCGGGCTTGAGTTAGTGGTTTGCGCCCGGTACTCTACGTTAAAAGTCAGGCGGAACGGCTCTGAAGCTCCAGACGGTGCTTCCTTGAATGCTTAGCCGCCTTTCGAGCTGCCATGCCGGGCTTGAGTTAGTGGTTTGCGCCCGGTACTCTACGTTAAAAGTCAGGCGGAACGGCTCTGAAGCTCCAGACGGTGCTTCCTTGAATGCTTAGCCGCCTTTCGAGCTGCCATGCCGGGCTTGAGTTAGTGGTTTGCGCCCGGTACTCTACGTTAAAAGTCAGGCGGAACGGCTCTGAAGCTCCAGACGGTGCTTCCTTGAATGCTTAGCCGCCTTTCGAGCTGCCATGCCGGGCTTGAGTTAGTGGTTTGCGCCCGGTACTCTACGTTAAAAGTCAGGCGGAACGGCTCTGAAGCTCCAGACGGTGCTTCCTTGAATGCTTAGCCGCCTTTCGAGCTGCCATGCCGGGCTTGAGTTAGTGGTTTGCGCCCGGTACTCTACGTTAAAAGTCAGGCGGAACGGCTCTGAAGCTCCAGACGGTGCTTCCTTGAATGCTTAGCCGCCTTTCGAGCTGCCATGCCGGGCTTGAGTTAGTGGTTTGCGCCCGGTACTCTACGTTAAAAGTCAGGCGGAACGGCTCTGAAGCTCCAGACGGTGCTTCCTTGAATGCTTAGCCGCCTTTCGAGCTGCCATGCCGGGCTTGAGTTAGTGGTTTGCGCCCGGTACTCTACGTTAAAAGTCAGGCGGAACGGCTCTGAAGCTCCAGACGGTGCTTCCTTGAATGCTTAGCCGCCTTTCGAGCTGCCATGCCGGGCTTGAGTTAGTGGTTTGCGCCCGGTACTCTACGTTAAAAGTCAGGCGGAACGGCTCTGAAGCTCCAGACGGTGCTTCCTTGAATGCTTAGCCGCCTTTCGAGCTGCCATGCCGGGCTTGAGTTAGTGGTTTGCGCCCGGTACTCTACGTTAAAAGTCAGGCGGAACGGCTCTGAAGCTCCAGACGGTGCTTCCTTGAATGCTTAGCCGCCTTTCGAGCTGCCATGCCGGGCTTGAGTTAGTGGTTTGCGCCCGGTACTCTACGTTAAAAGTCAGGCGGAACGGCTCTGAAGCTCCAGACGGTGCTTCCTTGAATGCTTAGCCGCCTTTCGAGCTGCCATGCCGGGCTTGAGTTAGTGGTTTGCGCCCGGTACTCTACGTTAAAAGTCAGGCGGAACGGCTCTGAAGCTCCAGACGGTGCTTCCTTGAATGCTTAGCCGCCTTTCGAGCTGCCATGCCGGGCTTGAGTTAGTGGTTTGCGCCCGGTACTCTACGTTAAAAGTCAGGCGGAACGGCTCTGAAGCTCCAGACGGTGCTTCCTTGAATGCTTAGCCGCCTTTCGAGCTGCCATGCCGGGCTTGAGTTAGTGGTTTGCGCCCGGTACTCTACGTTAAAAGTCAGGCGGAACGGCTCTGAAGCTCCAGACGGTGCTTCCTTGAATGCTTAGCCGCCTTTCGAGCTGCCATGCCGGGCTTGAGTTAGTGGTTTGCGCCCGGTACTCTACGTTAAAAGTCAGGCGGAACGGCTCTGAAGCTCCAGACGGTGCTTCCTTGAATGCTTAGCCGCCTTTCGAGCTCTCCTGCCCGGCGTGGGTTTCGCGTCCGCGCCCGGTACATTATGGAAGCCAAAAAAAAAAAAAATTCTAAGTGCGAGTGGGACCGGCCTGGGGGGCTTCCTTGAAAGCCCATCCGCCCTCCGAGCTCTCCCACCGGTCGTGGGTTGGCGTCCGCCACTGCTCAAAGCGAACTTCAAATTATCTGCTTAATAATGTGGAACACCATTCTTAAGTAGTTTTTCCTTAATTTGGGCTCAACTGGCCGGTAATGATCCCCGGTGTCTGAGATTGATCTCAGTGATCCAAAGAGCCCTGACACGTAATACCATCCATGAGTTTAATTGAAAAACAAAAAATGTAATCTTTATGACACATAAATACAATTTGCATAATAATTTGGAACACAGTGTAGACTTCCAGCGGACCGCGCGCGGCTCGGCTGACGGCGCAGCGCGATCTGGTACCGCTGCGCGGGACGAAACACGCCCCGTGCAGAGTTCCAGGCGGCCGGGAAGACATTTAAGCGCTGCCGCTGCAGCTGCGGCGGGGATTTGCCGTCCTCCGGTGGACACGACGAGTAAATACACCAGCAATCGCACTTACACCGTGTTCCAAATTATTATGCAAGTGACATTTATCTCAGATTTTCCTAAATAGTCGATGCAAAATGAGTCAGCATAATTTTCAAGTCATCAACCATTATTTTGATGAATTCTAATTTTATTGAACAAACCTCCGAATGATCACAGAATTTTTAAAAAATAAAAAACTTAAAATGCACTGTTCCACATTATTACGCACAACAGAGTTTTATAACATTTTATAGGTTTTTATGAACTGAAATGCCCATCTTAAGAATTTACAGCATTAGGAGGTCATATTTACTGAAATCAAAAGCTATTTCAAAGAAAAGACAAACAAGTTACATTTTAACATAGGACCCTTTATTTCAATAAAAAACAAAGTTACATTTTAACATAGGACCCTTTGTTCAACAGCAGCTTCACGATTCTTCCATCCACTGAACTTGTGAGTTTTTGTACAGTTTCTGGTTGAATTTCTTGGCAGGATCTAAGAATAGCCTGCCAGAGCTGCTCTTTGGAATTGAACTGCCTCCCACCTTCGTAGATTTTCTGCTTGACGATGCTCCACAAGTTTTCAATAGGATTGAGGTCAGGGGAGCATGGGGGCCACACCATCAGTTTCTCTCCCTTTATTCCCATAGATGCCAAAGACGTTGACGTATTTCTTGCAGCATGAGACGGTGCATTGTCATGCATGAAGATGATCTTTTGACGGAAAGCACGGTTCTTCCTGTTGTACCATGGACAGAAGTGTTGAGTCAGAAATTCCACGTAGTTAACAGACGTAATTTTGACGCCTTCAGGGACCCTAAAGGGGCCAAGCAGCTCTCTCCCCATGATTCCGGCCCAAAACATCACTCCGCCACCTCCCTGCTGACGCCGCAGCCTTGTTGGGCTATCGTGGCCGTCCACCAACCATCCACGACTCCATCCATCTGTAAAGTCAAGTCAAATCAAGTTTATTTGTATAGCCCTAAATCACAAGCAGTCTCAAAGGGCTTCACATTGACAGAAATTGACAATTATTCTCAAAGCATCCCCTGAGCTCTCAAAAGTGCAAGGAAAAACTTAAAAAACCCTACCTGGCCCATCCAAGGTGGCACGGCACTCGTCGGTGAACAGGACTGTCTGAAAATTTGTCTTCATGTAAGTCTGGGCCCACTGCAGCCGTTTCTGCTTGTTCGCGTTGTTCAGGGGTGGCCGAATGGAGGGTTTCCGCACAACTGCAAGCCTCTGGAGGATCCTGCACCTCGTCGTTCGTGGGACTTCACTGGCACCAGCAGCGTCGAATATTTGTTTGCTCGTCTTTAGTGGCATGCTTGCAGCCGCCCTCTTGATTCGATTTGTTTGTCTTGCAGAAACCTTCCTTGTCGTGCCTTTGTCTGCACGAACGCGCGTTTGCTCCGAATCAGCGACGAATTTCTTCAAAGTTCGATGGTCGCGCTTAAGCTTTCGTGCAATATCGAATGTCTGCATACCTTGTCCAAGGCATCGAACGATTTCACGCTTCTCGACAGCAGAGAGATCCTTTTTCCTCCCCATGGTTGAACGAAATGGCCGAACGCTTAAAAACGCGGAACTTAAATAGACTTGTTAATTACTACAATTGCGCTCACCTGGCAGACTACCATGGACTGTACCATGACTGAGGGTGATTTCAGTACTTGAAAAACAAAAAATGTAATCTTTATGACACTTAAATACATTTTGCATAATAATTTGGAACACGGGACCGTGTTCCAAATTATTATGCAAAGGATATTTATCTCAGATTTTCCTAAATAGCTTCCTTGAAATGTTACCCGGCTTTTGAGCTCTCCTGCCGGGCGTGGGTTTGCGTCAGCGCCCGGTAACATTATGGAAGCTAAAAGAAAGAAAAAAGAAACAAATCTAAGTGCGATTGCTGGTGTCTAAATACATTTTGCATAATAATTTGGAACACGGGACCGTGTTCCAAATTATTATGCAAGTGATATTTATCTCAGATTTTCCTAAATAGCTTTACTCGTCGTGCCGACCGGAGGGAGGCCACTCCCCGCCGCAGCTGAACAGTCATCCCGGCCTAGTGGAGGTCTGCGCAGGGGGGGTCTTCCTTGAAATGTTACCCGGCTTTTGAGCTCTCCTGTCCGGCGTGGGTTTGCGTCAGCGGCCGGTGTCATTTACTCGTCGTGCCGACCGGAGGGAGGCCACTCCCCGCCACAGCTGAACAGTCATCCCGGCCTAGTGGAGGTCTGCGCAGGGGGGGTCTTCCTTGAAATGTTACCCGGCTTTTGAGCTCTCCTGTCCGGCGTGGGTTTGCGTCAGCGGCCGGTGTCATTTACTCGTCGTGCCGACCGGAGGGAGGCCACTCCCCGCCGCAGCTGAACAGTCATCCCGGCCTAGTGGAGGTCTGCGCAGGGGGGGTCTTCCTTGAAATGTTACCCGGCTTTTGAGCTCTCCTGTCCGGCGTGGGTTTGCGTCAGCGGCCGGTGTCATTTACTCGTCGTGCCGACCGGAGGGAGGCCACTCCCCGCCACAGCTGAACAGTCATCCCGGCCTAGTGGAGGTCTGCGCAGGGGGGGTCTTCCTTGAAATGTTACCCGGCTTTTGAGCTCTCCTGTCCGGCGTGGGTTTGCGTCAGCGGCCGGTGTCATTTACTCGTCGTGCCGACCGGAGGGAGGCCACTCCCCGCCACAGCTGAACAGTCATCCCGGCCTAGTGGAGGTCTGCGCAGGGGGGGTCTTCCTTGAAATGTTACCCGGCTTTTGAGCTCTCCTGTCCGGCGTGGGTTTGCGTCAGCGGCCGGTGTCATTTACTCGTCGTGCCGACCGGAGGGAGGCCACTCCCCGCCACAGCTGAACAGTCATCCCGGCCTAGTGGAGGTCTGCGCAGGGGGGGTCTTCCTTGAAATGTTACCCGGCTTTTGAGCTCTCCTGTCCGGCGTGGGTTTGCGTCAGCGGCCGGTGTCATTTACTCGTCGTGTCCACCGGAGGGAGGCCACTCCCCGCCGCAGCTGCAGCGGCAGCTTTGAAACGTCATCCCGGCCCCCTGGAACTGTGCGCGGGGGGGGCGATGCGTCCCGTGCGAGGTACCAGGTCGCGCTGCGCCGTCTGCCTGGCCGCTTTGGGCCCGCTGGAAGTCTATTAAAGCTCCGCGATCTCCGCCTCGGTGCTTAAAAAGCGTCCATCCGCTCTCCTGGAGCTTCTTTCGGTCATCTCGTCCGCGTGCACGGCCTGCCGGTGGCACCGGCTGGAGCTCCGCAAAAAGCTCCATTTCTGTTAAAAATGCTTAGCCGCGTCCCTGGAAGCCCAATCGGGCGTAGAAAGTGAGGGGGAAGGCCCCCAAAGCACCGGCTGGAAGTCCCAAAAAAGCTCCATGATTGGTCAATAATGCTTAGCCGCCTCCCTGGAAGCCTAATCGGGCATAAAAAGCTAGGCGGAACGGCCCCAAAGCTCCACACGGAAGTCCCAAAAAAGCTCCATGATTGGTCAATAATGCTTAGCCGCCTCCCTGGAAGCCTAATCGGGCATAAAAAGCTAGGCGGAACGGCCCCAAAGCTCCACACGGAAGTCCCAAAAAAGCTCCATGATTGGTCAATAATGCTTAGCCGCCTCCCTGGAAGCCTAATCGGGCATAAAAAGCTAGGCGGAACGGCCCCAAAGCTCCACACGGAAGTCCCAAAAAAGCTCCATGATTGGTCAATAATGCTTAGCCGCCTCCCTGGAAGCCTAATCGGGCATAAAAAGCTAGGCGGAACGGCCCCAAAGCTCCACACGGAAGTCCCAAAAAAGCTCCATGATTGGTCAATAATGCTTAGCCGCCTCCCTGGAAGCCTAATCGGGCATAAAAAGCTAGGCGGAACGGCCCCAAAGCTCCACACGGAAGTCCCAAAAAAGCTCCATGATTGGTCAATAATGCTTAGCCGCCTCCCTGGAAGCCTAATCGGGCATAAAAAGCTAGGCGGAACGGCCCCAAAGCTCCACACGGAAGTCCCAAAAAAGCTCCATGATTGGTCAATAATGCTTAGCCGCCTCCCTGGAAGCCTAATCGGGCATAAAAAGCTAGGCGGAACGGCCCCAAAGCTCCACACGGAAGTCCCAAAAAAGCTCCATGATTGGTCAATAATGCTTAGCCGCCTCCCTGGAAGCCTAATCGGGCATAAAAAGCTAGGCGGAACGGCCCCAAAGCTCCACACGGAAGTCCCAAAAAAGCTCCATGATTGGTCAATAATGCTTAGCCGCCTCCCTGGAAGCCTAATCGGGCATAAAAAGCTAGGCGGAACGGCCCCAAAGCTCCACACGGAAGTCCCAAAAAAGCTCCATGATTGGTCAATAATGCTTAGCCGCCTCCCTGGAAGCCTAATCGGGCATAAAAAGTTAGGCGGAACGGCTCCAAAGCTCCACACGGAAGTCCCAAAAAAGCTCCATGATTGGTCAATAATGCTTAGCCGCCTCCCTGGAAGCCTAATCGGGCATAAAAAGCTAGGCGGAACGGCCCCAAAGCTCCACACGGAAGTCCCAAAAAAGCTCCATGATTGGTCAATAATGCTTAGCCGCCTCCCTGGAAGCCTAATCGGGCATAAAAAGCTAGGCGGAACGGCCCCAAAGCTCCACACGGAAGTCCCAAAAAAGCTCCATGATTGGTCAATAATGCTTAGCCGCCTCCCTGGAAGCCTAATCGGGCATAAAAAGCTAGGCGGAACGGCCCCAAAGCTCCACACGGAAGTCCCAAAAAAGCTCCATGATTGGTCAATAATGCTTAGCCGCCTCCCTGGAAGCCTAATCGGGCATAAAAAGCTAGGCGGAACGGCCCCAAAGCTCCACACGGAAGTCCCAAAAAAGCTCCATGATTGGTCAATAATGCTTAGCCGCCTCCCTGGAAGCCTAATCGGGCATAAAAAGCTAGGCGGAACGGCCCCAAAGCTCCACACGGAAGTCCCAAAAAAGCTCCATGATTGGTCAATAATGCTTAGCCGCCTCCCTGGAAGCCTAATCGGGCATAAAAAGCTAGGCGGAACGGCCCCAAAGCTCCACACGGAAGTCCCAAAAAAGCTCCATGATTGGTCAATAATGCTTAGCCGCCTCCCTGGAAGCCTAATCGGGCATAAAAAGCTAGGCGGAACGGCCCCAAAGCTCCACACGGAAGTCCCAAAAAAGCTCCATGATTGGTCAATAATGCTTAGCCGCCTCCCTGGAAGCCTAATCGGGCATAAAAAGCTAGGCGGAACGGCCCCAAAGCTCCACACGGAAGTCCCAAAAAAGCTCCATGATTGGTCAATAATGCTTAGCCGCCTCCCTGGAAGCCTAATCGGGCATAAAAAGCTAGGCGGAACGGCCCCAAAGCTCCACACGGAAGTCCCAAAAAAGCTCCATGATTGGTCAATAATGCTTAGCCGCCTCCCTGGAAGCCTAATCGGGCATAAAAAGTTAGGCGGAACGGCTCCAAAGCTCCACACGGAAGTCCCAAAAAAGCTCCATGATTGGTCAATAATGCTTAGCCGCCTCCCTGGAAGCCTAATCGGGCATAAAAAGTTAGGCGGAACGGCCCCAAAGCTCCACACGGAAGTCCCAAAAAAGCTCCATGATTGGTCAATAATGCTTAGCCGCCTCCCTGGAAGCCTAATCGGGCATAAAAAGTTAGGCGGAACGGCCCCAAAGCTCCACACGGAAGTCCGAAAAAAGCTCCATGATTGGTCAATAATGCTTAGCCGCCTCCCTGGAAGCCTAATCGGGCATAAAAAGTTAGGCGGAACGGCCCCAAAGCTCCACACGGAAGTCCGAAAAAAGCTCAAAAATTTTCTAAGTGCCAACGGCTCATTCGCCGTAATGTGTCCGCTCCGCGCTGGTTCCCCGGTCGGCCGCGAATAGCGCAAAATCAGCCTCACGGAAGTTCGAAAAAAGCTCAAAAATTTTCTAAGTGCCAACGGCTCATTCGCCGTAATGTGTCCGCTCCGCGCTGGTTCCCCGGTCGGCCGCGAATAGCGCAAAATCAGCCTCACGGAAGTTCGAAAAAAGCTCAAAAATTTTCTAAGTGCCAACGGCTCATTCGCCGTAATGTGTCCGCTCCGCGCTGGTTCCCCGGTCGGCCGCGAATAGCGCAAAAATCAGCCTAAGTGCAGTACCAACCTTGGCGTGTTGGTGCGCCAGAGTACGATGAGTTGGTCCCCCTAGTCACTGTACTCATTACCTTTACCCCCTAATCGCAAAATATAGTCAGAACGTATATGCAGAAGACTATTTTTTTCTTTTTTAAAATTTTCTAAGTGCCAGCGGATGCTGGCACACGAACTGTCCGAGCTACGACGGTTCTCCGGTCGGACAGCGAGGGTGAAAAAGCGGTCCTAAAATCACCGAGGGCTGCCGCACAAGTTGTCCGAGTGGCGACGGTTCCCCGGTCGGCCACGAATGTCGAAAATTCGGCCTCTCCACCACGGAGGTCGGTGAGAATTTCAGAATATTTTCTAAGTGCCAACGGCTCTTGCGCCGTAAAGTGTCCGCTTTGCCTGGTTCCCTCGGTCGGCCACAAATAGCGAAAAATCAGCCTCTCCTTCTGGAGCTCGCCTAAGTGCCAACGGCTCTTGCGCCGTAATGTGTCCGCTTTGTCTGGTTCCCTCGGTCGGCCACAAACGGCGAAAAATCAGCCTCTCCTTCTGGAGCTCGTGCCAACTTTGGCGAATATTTTCTAAGTGCCAACGGCTCTTGCGCCGTAAAGTGTCCGCTTTGCCTGGTTCCCTCGGTCGGCCACAAATAGCGAAAAATCAGCCTCTCCTTCTGGAGCTCGCCTAAGTGCCAACGGCTCTTGCGCCGTAATGTGTCCGCTTTGTCTGGTTCCCTCGGTCGGCCACAAACGGCGAAAAATCAGCCTCTCATTCTGGAGCTCGTGCCAACTTTGGCGAATATTTTCTAAGTGCCAACGGCTCTTGCGCCGTAATGTGTCCGCTTTGCCTGGTTCCCTCGGTCGGCCACAAATAGCGAAAAAATCAGCCTCTCCTTCTGGAGCTCGCCTAAGTGCCAACGGCTCTTGCGCCGTAATGTGTCCGCTTTGCCTGGTTCCCTCGGTCGGCCACAAACGGCGAAAAATCAGCCTCTCATTCTGGAGCTCGTGCCAACTTTGGCGAATATTTTCTAAGTGCCAACGGCTCTTGCGCCGTAATGTGTCCGCTTTGCCTGGTTCCCTCGGTCGGCCACGAACGGCGAAAAATCAGCCTCTCCTTCTGGAGCTCGCCTAAGTGCCAACGGCTCTTGCGCCGTAATGTGTCCGCTTTGCCTGGTTCCCTCGGTCGGCCACAAACGGCGAAAAATCAGCCTCTCCTTCTGGAGCTCGCCTAAGTGCCAACGGCTCTTGCGCCGTAATGTGTCCGCTTTGCCTGGTTCCCTCGGTCGGCCACAAATAGCGAAAAACCAGCCTCTCCTTCTGGAGCTCGCCTAAGTGCCAACGGCTCTTGCGCCGTAATGTGTCCGCTTTGCCTGGTTCCCTCGGTCGGCCACAAACGGCGAAAAATCAGCCTCTCCTTCTGGAGCTCGCCTAAGTGCCAACGGCTCTTGCGCCGTAATGTGTCCGCTTTGCCTGGTTCCCTCGGTCGGCCACAAATAGCGAAAAACCAGCCTCTCCTTCTGGAGCTCGCGCCAACTTTGTCAAAAAATTTCTAAGTGCCAACGGCTCTTGCGCCGTAAAGTGTCCGCTTTGCCTGGTTCCCTCGGTCGGCCACAAATAGCGAAAAATCAGCCTCTCCTTCTGGAGCTCGTGCCAACTTTGGCGAATATTTTCTAAGTGCCAACGGCTCTTGCGCCGTAAAGTGTCCGCTTTGCCTGGTTCCCTCGGTCGGCCACAAATAGCGAAAAATCAGCCTCTCCTTCTGGAGCTCGCCTAAGTGCCAACGGCTCTTGCGCCGTAATGTGTCCGCTTTGTCTGGTTCCCTCGGTCGGCCACAAACGGCGAAAAATCAGCCTCTCCTTCTGGAGCTCGTGCCAACTTTGGCGAATATTTTCTAAGTGCCAACGGCTCTTGCGCCGTAAAGTGTCCGCTTTGCCTGGTTCCCTCGGTCGGCCACAAATAGCGAAAAATCAGCCTCTCCTTCTGGAGCTCGCCTAAGTGCCAACGGCTCTTGCGCCGTAATGTGTCCGCTTTGTCTGGTTCCCTCGGTCGGCCACAAACGGCGAAAAATCAGCCTCTCATTCTGGAGCTCGTGCCAACTTTGGCGAATATTTTCTAAGTGCCAACGGCTCTTGCGCCGTAATGTGTCCGCTTTGCCTGGTTCCCTCGGTCGGCCACAAATAGCGAAAAAATCAGCCTCTCCTTCTGGAGCTCGCCTAAGTGCCAACGGCTCTTGCGCCGTAATGTGTCCGCTTTGCCTGGTTCCCTCGGTCGGCCACAAACGGCGAAAAATCAGCCTCTCATTCTGGAGCTCGTGCCAACTTTGGCGAATATTTTCTAAGTGCCAACGGCTCTTGCGCCGTAATGTGTCCGCTTTGCCTGGTTCCCTCGGTCGGCCACGAACGGCGAAAAATCAGCCTCTCCTTCTGGAGCTCGCCTAAGTGCCAACGGCTCTTGCGCCGTAATGTGTCCGCTTTGCCTGGTTCCCTCGGTCGGCCACAAACGGCGAAAAATCAGCCTCTCCTTCTGGAGCTCGCCTAAGTGCCAACGGCTCTTGCGCCGTAATGTGTCCGCTTTGCCTGGTTCCCTCGGTCGGCCACAAATAGCGAAAAACCAGCCTCTCCTTCTGGAGCTCGCCTAAGTGCCAACGGCTCTTGCGCCGTAATGTGTCCGCTTTGCCTGGTTCCCTCGGTCGGCCACAAACGGCGAAAAATCAGCCTCTCCTTCTGGAGCTCGCCTAAGTGCCAACGGCTCTTGCGCCGTAATGTGTCCGCTTTGCCTGGTTCCCTCGGTCGGCCACAAATAGCGAAAAACCAGCCTCTCCTTCTGGAGCTCGCCTAAGTGCCAACGGCTCTTGCGCCGTAATGTGTCCGCTTTGCCTGGTTCCCTCGGTCGGCCACAAACGGCGAAAAATCAGCCTCTCCTTCTGGAGCTCGCCTAAGTGCCAACGGCTCTTGCGCCGTAATGTGTCCGCTTTGCCTGGTTCCCTCGGTCGGCCACAAATAGCGAAAAACCAGCCTCTCCTTCTGGAGCTCGCCTAAGTGCCAACGGCTCTTGCGCCGTAATGTGTCCGCTTTGCCTGGTTCCCTCGGTCGGCCACAAACGGCGAAAAATCAGCCTCTCCTTCTGGAGCTCGCCTAAGTGCCAACGGCTCTTGCGCCGTAATGTGTCCGCTTTGCCTGGTTCCCTCGGTCGGCCACAAATAGCGAAAAACCAGCCTCTCCTTCTGGAGCTCGCCTAAGTGCCAACGGCTCTTGCGCCGTAATGTGTCCGCTTTGCCTGGTTCCCTCGGTCGGCCACAAACGGCGAAAAATCAGCCTCTCCTTCTGGAGCTCGCCTAAGTGCCAACGGCTCTTGCGCCGTAATGTGTCCGCTTTGCCTGGTTCCCTCGGTCGGCCACA
The DNA here is from genome assembly GCF_033458585.1 of Syngnathus typhle. Classification (NCBI taxonomy): domain Eukaryota; kingdom Metazoa; phylum Chordata; class Actinopteri; order Syngnathiformes; family Syngnathidae; genus Syngnathus; species Syngnathus typhle. Next base: position 79,369 of record NW_026872031.1, read on the forward strand.
AATAGCGAAAAACCAGCCTCTCCTTCTGGAGCTCGCCTAAGTGCCAACGGCTCTTGCGCCGTAATGTGTCCGCTTTGCCTGGTTCCCTCGGTCGGCCACAAACGGCGAAAAATCAGCCTCTCCTTCTGGAGCTCGCCTAAGTGCCAACGGCTCTTGCGCCGTAATGTGTCCGCTTTGCCTGGTTCCCTCGGTCGGCCACAAATAGCGAAAAACCAGCCTCTCCTTCTGGAGCTCGCGCCAACTTTGTCAAAAAATTTCTAAGTGCCAACGGCTCTTGCGCCGTAAAGTGTCCGCTTTGCCTGGTTCCCTCGGTCGGCCACAAATAGCGAAAAATCAGCCTCTCCTTCTGGAGCTCGTGCCAACTTTGGCGAATATTTTCTAAGTGCCAACGGCTCTTGCGCCGTAATGTGTCCGCTTTGCCTGGTTCCCTCGGTCGGCCACAAATAGCGAAAAATCAGCCTCTCCTTCTGGAGCTCGCCTAAGTGCCAACGGCTCTTGCGCCGTAATGTGTCCGCTTTGTCTGGTTCCCTCGGTCGGCCACAAACGGCGAAAAATCAGCCTCTCCTTCTGGAGCTCGTGCCAACTTTGGCGAATATTTTCTAAGTGCCAACGGCTCTTGCGCCGTAAAGTGTCCGCTTTGCCTGGTTCCCTCGGTCGGCCACAAATAGCGAAAAATCAGCCTCTCCTTCTGGAGCTCGTGCCAACTTTGGCGAATATTTTCTAAGTGCCAACGGCTCTTGCGCCGTAATGTGTCCGCTTTGCCTGGTTCCCTCGGTCGGCCACAAATAGCGAAAAAATCAGCCTCTCCTTCTGGAGCTCGCCTAAGTGCCAACGGCTCTTGCGCCGTAATGTGTCCGCTTTGCCTGGTTCCCTCGGTCGGCCACAAACGGCGAAAAATCAGCCTCTCATTCTGGAGCTCGTGCCAACTTTGGCGAATATTTTCTAAGTGCCAACGGCTCTTGCGCCGTAATGTGTCCGCTTTGCCTGGTTCCCTCGGTCGGCCACGAACGGCGAAAAATCAGCCTCTCCTTCTGGAGCTCGCCTAAGTGCCAACGGCTCTTGCGCCGTAATGTGTCCGCTTTGCCTGGTTCCCTCGGTCGGCCACAAACGGCGAAAAATCAGCCTCTCCTTCTGGAGCTCGCCTAAGTGCCAACGGCTCTTGCGCCGTAATGTGTCCGCTTTGCCTGGTTCCCTCGGTCGGCCACAAATAGCGAAAAACCAGCCTCTCCTTCTGGAGCTCGCCTAAGTGCCAACGGCTCTTGCGCCGTAATGTGTCCGCTTTGCCTGGTTCCCTCGGTCGGCCACAAACGGCGAAAAATCAGCCTCTCCTTCTGGAGCTCGCCTAAGTGCCAACGGCTCTTGCGCCGTAATGTGTCCGCTTTGCCTGGTTCCCTCGGTCGGCCACAAATAGCGAAAAACCAGCCTCTCCTTCTGGAGCTCGCCTAAGTGCCAACGGCTCTTGCGCCGTAATGTGTCCGCTTTGCCTGGTTCCCTCGGTCGGCCACAAACGGCGAAAAATCAGCCTCTCCTTCTGGAGCTCGCGCCAACTTTGTCAAAAAATTTCTAAGTGCCAACGGCTCTTGCGCCGTAAAGTGTCCGCTTTGCCTGGTTCCCTCGGTCGGCCACAAATAGCGAAAAATCAGCCTCTCCTTCTGGAGCTCGTGCCAACTTTGGCGAATATTTTCTAAGTGCCAACGGCTCTTGCGCCGTAATGTGTCCGCTTTGCCTGGTTCCCTCGGTCGGCCACAAATAGCGAAAAATCAGCCTCTCCTTCTGGAGCTCGCCTAAGTGCCAACGGCTCTTGCGCCGTAAAGTGTCCGCTTTGTCTGGTTCCCTCGGTCGGCCACAAACGGCGAAAAATCAGCCTCTCCTTCTGGAGCTCGTGCCAACTTTGGCGAATATTTTCTAAGTGCCAACGGCTCTTGCGCCGTAAAGTGTCCGCTTTGTCTGGTTCCCTCGGTCGGCCACAAATAGCGAAAAATCAGCCTCTCCTTCTGGAGCTCGCGCAAGTGCCAACGGCTCTTGCGCCGTAAAGTGTCCGCTTTGTCTGGTTCCCTCGGTCGGCCACAAATAGCGAAAAATCAGCCTCTCCTTCTGGAGCTCGTGCCAACTTTGGCGAATATTTTCTAAGTGCCAACGGCTCTTGCGCCGTAATGTGTCCGCTTTGTCTGGTTCCCTCGGTCGGCCACAAATAGCGAAAAATCAGCCTCTCCTTCTGGAGCTCGTGCCAACTTTGGCGAATATTTTCTAAGTGCCAACGGCTCTTGCGCCGTAAAGTGTCCGCTTTGCCTGGTTCCCTCGGTCGGCCACAAATAGCGAAAAATCAGCCTCTCCTTCTGGAGCTCGCGCCAACTTTGTCAAAAAATTTCTAAGTGCCAACGGCTCTTGCGCCGTAAAGTGTCCGCTTTGCCTGGTTCCCTCGGTCGGCCACAAATAGCGAAAAATCAGCCTCTCCTTCTGGAGCTCGCGCCAACTTTGTCAAAAAATTTCTAAGTGCCAACGGCTCTTGCGCCGTAAAGTGTCCGCTTTGCCTGGTTCCCTCGGTCGGCCACAAATAGCGAAAAATCAGCCTCTCCTTCTGGAGCTCGCGCCAACTTTGTCGAAAAATTTGTAAGTGCCAACGGCTCTTGCGCCGTAAAGTGTCCGCTTTGTCTGGTTCCCTCGGTCGGCCGCAAATAGCGAAAAATCAGCCTCTCGCCCGTCAGGTACCAGGCGTTGGGGTACCAGGGGTAAGTGCAGTACCAGCTTTGGTCTGTTGGTGCGCCAGAGTACGATGAGTTGGTCCCCCTAGTCACTGTACTCATTACCTTTACCCCCAAATCGCAAAATATAGTCAGAACGAGTGTGGGGAACACAAGTTTTGGCCCCGAGAACCAGGCGGCTGGTGTCTCTAGCGATGTGTTCCCCCCCAAAAAGTGTTCACATGCTCGGACAGCGAACCTAGGAGCTACCGCAAAGCACTCTGGAAGTGCAAGAGCGAAAAATTTTCTAAGTACAAAAACTCTCGAAAATTTTCAAAGTGTCACAGTGCTCGAAAATTTTCAAAGTGCTACATGCTTTCCATCCAAGGAAGGAATAGTGGAGGACCGGCCGCCTCCTTAAACACAAGCCGGCGGAACGACGGGGAGGACC
>NW_026872031.1:95000-110000 GCF_033458585.1 Syngnathus typhle
AAAGAGCACTTTCCCCCGGACACCAAACCAGCCAACGTCCCCCTCCTGAGTGGACAAAAAAAATCCACTCCTGGTACCTAAAATTTTCTCCAGCGGCGGGCTTGGGACGAAAATCAATCTTCCTCCCGAAATTAAACCACTATTGGCGGACGCCAGCCCCAAGCGCCAGCCCCGACCGCCACCCCCCGACCGCCACAAGGCGACCGCCACAAGGCGACCGCCACAAGGCGACCGCCACAAGGCGACCGCCACAAGGCGACCGCCACTGGCCCCAAGCGCCAGCCCCGACCGCCACCCCCCGACCGCCACAAGGCGACCGCCACAAGGCGACCGCCACAAGGCGACCGCCACAAGGCGACCGCCACAAGGCGACCGCCACAAGGCGACCGCCACTGGCCCCAAGCGCCAGCCCCGACCGCCACCCCCCGACCGCCACAAGGCGACCGCCACAAGGCGACCGCCACCGGCCCCAAGCGCCAGCCCCGACCGCCACCCCCCGACCGCCACAAGGCGACCGCCACAAGGCGACCGCCACAAGGCGACCGCCACAAGGCGACCGCCACAAGGCGACCGCCACCGGCCCCAAGCGCCAGCCCCGACCGCCACCCCCCGACCGCCACAAGGCGACCGCCACAAGGCGACCGCCACAAGGCGACCGCCACAAGGCGACCGCCACAAGGCGACCGCCACTGGCCCCAAGCGCCAGCCCCGACCGCCACCCCCCGACCGCCACAAGGCGACCGCCACAAGGCGACCGCCACAAGGCGACCGCCACAAGGCGACCGCCACAAGGCGACCGCCACAAGGCGACCGCCACTGGCCCCAAGCGCCAGCCCCGACCGCCACCCCCCGACCGCCACAAGGCGACCGCCACAAGGCGACCGCCACCGGCCCCAAGCGCCAGCCCCGACCGCCACCCCCCGACCGCCACAAGGCGACCGCCACAAGGCGTTAGTGGCCGCGCCCGGTACTTTACTGGACCCTATTTGGCCCGCGGACCGGCCGGCGTCGCTTCCTTGAATGCTTAGCCGCCTTTCGAGCTGCCATGCCGGGCTTGAGTTAGTGGTTTGCGCCCGGTACTCTACGTTAAAAGTCAGGCGGAACGGCTCTGAAGCTCCAGACGGTGCTTCCTTGAATGCTTAGCCGCCTTTCGAGCTGCCATGCCGGGCTTGAGTTAGTGGTTTGCGCCCGGTACTCTACGTTAAAAGTCAGGCGGAACGGCTCTGAAGCTCCAGACGGTGCTTCCTTGAATGCTTAGCCGCCTTTCGAGCTGCCATGCCGGGCTTGAGTTAGTGGTTTGCGCCCGGTACTCTACGTTAAAAGTCAGGCGGAACGGCTCTGAAGCTCCAGACGGTGCTTCCTTGAATGCTTAGCCGCCTTTCGAGCTGCCATGCCGGGCTTGAGTTAGTGGTTTGCGCCCGGTACTCTACGTTAAAAGTCAGGCGGAACGGCTCTGAAGCTCCAGACGGTGCTTCCTTGAATGCTTAGCCGCCTTTCGAGCTGCCATGCCGGGCTTGAGTTAGTGGTTTGCGCCCGGTACTCTACGTTAAAAGTCAGGCGGAACGGCTCTGAAGCTCCAGACGGTGCTTCCTTGAATGCTTAGCCGCCTTTCGAGCTGCCATGCCGGGCTTGAGTTAGTGGTTTGCGCCCGGTACTCTACGTTAAAAGTCAGGCGGAACGGCTCTGAAGCTCCAGACGGTGCTTCCTTGAATGCTTAGCCGCCTTTCGAGCTGCCATGCCGGGCTTGAGTTAGTGGTTTGCGCCCGGTACTCTACGTTAAAAGTCAGGCGGAACGGCTCTGAAGCTCCAGACGGTGCTTCCTTGAATGCTTAGCCGCCTTTCGAGCTGCCATGCCGGGCTTGAGTTAGTGGTTTGCGCCCGGTACTCTACGTTAAAAGTCAGGCGGAACGGCTCTGAAGCTCCAGACGGTGCTTCCTTGAATGCTTAGCCGCCTTTCGAGCTGCCATGCCGGGCTTGAGTTAGTGGTTTGCGCCCGGTACTCTACGTTAAAAGTCAGGCGGAACGGCTCTGAAGCTCCAGACGGTGCTTCCTTGAATGCTTAGCCGCCTTTCGAGCTGCCATGCCGGGCTTGAGTTAGTGGTTTGCGCCCGGTACTCTACGTTAAAAGTCAGGCGGAACGGCTCTGAAGCTCCAGACGGTGCTTCCTTGAATGCTTAGCCGCCTTTCGAGCTGCCATGCCGGGCTTGAGTTAGTGGTTTGCGCCCGGTACTCTACGTTAAAAGTCAGGCGGAACGGCTCTGAAGCTCCAGACGGTGCTTCCTTGAATGCTTAGCCGCCTTTCGAGCTGCCATGCCGGGCTTGAGTTAGTGGTTTGCGCCCGGTACTCTACGTTAAAAGTCAGGCGGAACGGCTCTGAAGCTCCAGACGGTGCTTCCTTGAATGCTTAGCCGCCTTTCGAGCTGCCATGCCGGGCTTGAGTAGTGGTTTGCGCCCGGTACTCTACGTTAAAGTCAGGCGGAACGGCTCTGAAGCTCCAGACGGTGCTTCCTTGAATGCTTAGCCGCCTTTCGAGCTGCCATGCCGGGCTTGAGTTAGTGGTTTGCGCCCGGTACTCTACGTTAAAAGTCAGGCGGAACGGCTCTGAAGCTCCAGACGGTGCTTCCTTGAATGCTTAGCCGCCTTTCGAGCTGCCATGCCGGGCTTGAGTTAGTGGTTTGCGCCCGGTACTCTACGTTAAAAGTCAGGCGGAACGGCTCTGAAGCTCCAGACGGTGCTTCCTTGATTGCTTAGCCGCCTTTCGAGCTGCCATGCCGGGCTTGAGTTAGTGTTTGCGCCCGGTACTCTACGTTAAAAGTCAGGCGGAACGGCTCTGAAGCTCCAGACGGTGCTTCCTTGAATGCTTAGCCGCCTTTCGAGCTGCCATGCCGGGCTTGAGTTAGTGGTTTGCGCCCGTACTCTACGGTTAAAGTCAGGCGGAACGGCTCTGAAGCTCCAGACGGTGCTTCCTTGAATGCTTAGCCGCCTTTCGAGCTGCCATGCCGGGCTTGAGTTAGTGGTTTGCGCCCGGTACTCTACGTTAAAAGTCAGGCGGAACGGCTCTGAAGCTCCAGACGGTGCTTCCTTGAATGCTTAGCCGCCTTTCGAGCTGCCATGCCGGGCTTGAGTTAGTGGTTTGCGCCGGTACTCTACGTTAAAAGTCAGGCGGAAACGGCTCTGAAGCTCCAGACGGTGCTTCCTTGAATGCTTAGCCGCCTTTCGAGCTGCCATGCCGGGCTTGAGTTAGTGGTTTGCGCCGGTACTCTACGTTAAAAGTCAGGCGGAACGGCTCTGAAGCTCCAGACGGTGCTTCCTTGAATGCTTAGCCGCCTTTCGAGCTGCCATGCCGGGCTTGAGTTAGTGGTTTGCGCCCGGTACTCTACGTTAAAAGTCAGGCGGAACGGCTCTGAAGCTCCAGACGGTGCTTCCTTGAATGCTTAGCCGCCTTTCGAGCTGCCATGCCGGCTTGAGTTAGTGGTTTGCGCCCGGTACTCTACGTTAAAAGTCAGGCGGAACGGCTCTGAAGCTCCAGACGGTGCTTCCTTGAATGCTTAGCCGCCTTTCGAGCTGCCATGCCGGGCTTGAGTTAGTGGTTTGCGCCCGGTACTCTACGTTAAAAGTCAGGCGGAACGGCTCTGAAGCTCCAGACGGTGCTTCCTTGAATGCTTACCGCCTTTCGAGCTGCCATGCCGGGCTTGAGTTACGTGGTTTGCGCCCGGTACTCTACGTTAAAAGTCAGGCGGAACTGGCTCTGAAGCTCCAGACGGTGAGGCGGGTTCCTTGAATGCTTAGCCGCCTTTCGAGCTGCCATGCCCGGGCTTGAGTTGATCCCCGGTGTCTGAGATTGATCTCAGTGATCCAAAGAGCCCTGACACGTAATACCATCCATGAGTTTAATTGAAAAACAAAAAATGTAATCTTTATGACACATAAATACAATTTGCATAATAATTTGGAACACAGTGTAGACTTCCAGCGGACCGCGCGCGGCTCGGCTGACGGCGCAGCGCGATCTGGTACCGCTGCGCGGGACGAAACACGCCCCGTGCAGAGTTCCAGGCGGCCGGGAAGACATTTAAGCGCTGCCGCTGCAGCTGCGGCGGGGATTTGCCGTCCTCCGGTGGACACGACGAGTAAATACACCAGCAATCGCACTTACACCGTGTTCCAAATTATTATGCAAGTGACATTTATCTCAGATTTTCCTAAATAGTCGATGCAAAATGAGTCAGCATAATTTTCAAGTCATCACCATTATTTTGATGAATTCTAATTTTATTGAACAAACCTCCGAATGATCACAGAATTTTAAAAAATAAAAAAACTTAAAATGCACTGTTCCACATTATTACGCACAACAGAGTTTTATAACATTTTATAGGTTTTTATGAACTGAAATGCCCATCTTAAGAATTTACAGCATTAGGAGGTCATATTTACTGAAATCAAAAGCTATTCAAAGAAAAGACAAACAAGTTACATTTTAACATAGGACCCTTTATTTCAATAAAAAACAAAGTTACATTTTAACATAGGACCCTTTGTTCAACAGCAGCTTCACGATCTCCATCCACTGAACTTGTGAGTTTTAGTACAGTTTCTGGTTGAATTCTGGCAGGATCTAAGAATAGCCTGCCAGAGCTGCTCTTTGGAATTGAACTGCCTCCCACCTCGTAGATTTTCTGCTTGACGATGCTCCACAAGTTTTCAAATAGATTGAGGTCAGGGGAGCATGGGGGCCACACCATCAGTTTCTCTCCCTTTATTCCCATAGATGCCAAAGACGTTGACGTATTTCTTGCAGCATGAGACGGTGCATTGTCATGCATGAAGATGATCTTTTGACGGAAAGCACGGTTCTTCCTGTTGTACCATGGACAGAAGTTTGAGTCAGAAATTCCACGTAGTTAACAGACGTAATTTGACGCCTTCAGGGACCCTAAAGGGGCCAAGCTCTCTCCCCATGATTCCGGCCCAAAACATCACTCCGCCACCTCCCTGCTGACGCCGCAGCCTTGTTGGGCTATCGTGGCCGTCCACCAACCATCCACGACTCCATCCATCTGTAAAGTCAAGTCAAATCAAGTTTATTTGTATAGCCCTAAATCACAAGCAGTCTCAAAGGGCTTCACATTGACAGAAATGACAATTATTCTCAAAGCATCCCCTGAGCTCTCAAAAGTGCAAGGAAAAACTTAAAAAACCCTACCTGGCCCATCCAAGGTGGGCACGGCACTCGTCGGTGAACAGGACTGTCTGAAAATTTGTCTTCATGTAAGTCTGGGCCCACTGCAGCCGTTTCTGCTTGTTCGCGTTGTTCAGGGGTGGCCGAATGGAGGGTTTCCGCACAACTGCAAGCCTCTGGAGGATCCTGCACCCTCGTCGTTCGTGGACTTCACTGGCACCAGCAGCGTCGAATATTTGTTTGCTCGTCTTTAGTGGCATGCTTGCAGCCGCCCTCTTGATTCGATTTGTTTGTCTTGCAGAAACCTTCCTTGTCGTGCCTTTGTCTGCACGAACGCGCGTTGCTCCGAATCAGCGACGAATTTCTTCAAAGTTCGATGGTCGCGCTTAAGCTTTCGTGCAATATCGAATGTCTGCATACCTTGTCCAAGGCATCGAACGATTTCACGCTTCTCGACAGCAGAGAGATCCTTTTTCCTCCCCATGGTTGAACGAAATGGCCGAACGCTTAAAAACGCGGAACTTAAATAGACTTGTTAATTACTACAATTGCGCTCACCCTGGCAGACTACCATGGACTGTACCATGACTGAGGGTGATTTCAGTACTTGAAAAACAAAAAATGTAATCTTTATGACACTTAAATACATTTGCATAATAATTTGGAACACGGGACCGTGTTCCAAATTATTATGCAAAGGATATTTATCTCAGATTTTCCTAAATAGCTTCCTTGAAATGTTACCCGCTTTTGAGCTCTCCTGCCGGGCGTGGGTTTGCGTCAGCGCCCGGTAACATTATGGAAGCTAAAAGAAAGAAAAAAGAAACAAATCTAAGTGCGATTGCTGGTGTCTAAATACATTTTGCATAATAATTTGGAACACGGACCGTGTTCCAAATTATTATGCAAGTGATATTTATCTCAGATTTTCCTAAATAGCTTTACCTCGTCGTGCCGACCGGAGGGAGGCCACTCCCCGCCGCAGCTGAACAGTCATCCCGGCCTAGTGGAGGTCTGCGCAGGGGGGGTCTTCCTTGAAATGTTACCCGGCTTTTGAGCTCTCCTGTCCGGCGTGGGTTTGCGTCATCGGCCGGTGTCATTTACTCGTCGTGCCGACCGGAGGGAGGCCACTCCCCGCCACAGCTGAACAGTCATCCCGGCTAGTGGAGGTCTGCGCAGGGGGGGTCTTCCTTGAAATGTTACCCGGCTTTTGAGGCTCTCCTGTCCGGCGTGGGTTTGCGTCAGCGCCGGTGTCATTTACTCGTCGTGCCGACCGGAGGGAGGCCACTCCCCGCCACAGCTGAACAGTCATCCCGGCCTAGTGGAGGTCTGCGCAGGGGGGGTCTTCCTTGAAATGTTACCCGGCTTTTGAGCTCTCCTGTCCGGCGTGGGTTTGCGTCAGCGGCCCGGTGTCATTTACTCGTCGTGCCGACCGGAGGGAGGCCACTCCCCGCCACAGCTGAACAGTCATCCCGGCCTAGTGGAGGTCTGCGCAGGGGGGGTCTTCCTTGAAATGTTACCCGGCTTTTGAGCTCTCCTGTCCGGCGTGGGTTTGCGTCAGCGGCCGGTGTCATTTACTCGTCGTGCCGACCGGAGGGAGGCCACTCCCCGCCACAGCTGAACAGTCATCCCGGCCTAGTGGAGGTCTGCGCAGGGGGGGTCTTCCTTGAAATGTTACCCGGCTTTTGAGCTCTCCTGTCCGGCGTGGGTTTGCGTCAGCGGCCGGTGTCATTTACTCGTCGTGCCGACCGGAGGGAGGCCACTCCCCGCCACAGCTGAACGAGTCATCCCGGCCTAGTGGAGGTCTGCGCAGGGGGGGTCTTCCTTGAAATGTTACCCGGCTTTTGAGCTCTCCTGTCCGGCGTGGGTTTGCGTCAGCGGCCGGTGTCATTTACTCGTCGTGCCGACCGGAGGGAGGCCACTCCCCGCCACAGCTGAACAGTCATCCCGGCCTAGTGGAGGTCTGCGCAGGGGGGGTCTTCCTTGAAATGTTACCCGGCTTTTGAGCTCTCCTGTCCGGCGTGGGTTTGCGTCAGCGGCCGGTGTCATTTACTCGTCGTGCCGACCGGAGGGAGGCCACTCCCCGCCACAGCTGAACAGTCATCCCGGCCTAGTGGAGGTCTGCGCAGGGGGGGTCTTCCTTGAAATGTTACCCGGCTTTTGAGCTCTCCTGTCCGGCGTGGGTTTGCGTCAGCGGCCGGTGTCATTTACTCGTCGTGTCCACCGGAGGGAGGCCACTCCCCGCCGCAGCTGCAGCGGCAGCTTTGAAACGTCATCCCGGCCCCCTGGAACTGTGCGCGGGGGGGGCGATGCGTCCCGTGCGAGGTACCAGGTCGCGCTGCGCCGTCTGCCTGGCCGCTTTGGGCCCGCTGGAAGTCTATTAAAGCTCCGCGATCTCCGCCTCGGTGCTTAAAAAGCGTCCATCCGCTCTCCTGGAGCTTCTTTCGGTCATCTCGTCCGCGTGCACGGCCTGCGCGTGGCACCGGCTGGAGCTCCGCAAAAAGCTCCATTTCTGTTAAAAATGCTTAGCCGCGTCCCTGGAAGCCCAATCGGGCGTAGAAAGTGAGGGGGAAGGCCCCCAAAGCACCGGCTGGAAGTCCCAAAAAAGCTCCATGATTGGTCAATAATGCTTAGCCGCCTCCCTGGAAGCCTAATCGGGCATAAAAAGCTAGGCGGAACGGCCCCAAAGCTCCACACGGAAGTCCCAAAAAAGCTCCATGATTGGTCAATAATGCTTAGCCGCCTCCCTGGAAGCCTAATCGGGCATAAAAAGCTAGGCGGAACGGCCCCAAAGCTCCACACGGAAGTCCCAAAAAAGCTCCATGATTGGTCAATAATGCTTAGCCGCCTCCCTGGAAGCCTAATCGGGCATAAAAAGCTAGGCGGAACGGCCCCAAAGCTCCACACGGAAGTCCCAAAAAAGCTCCATGATTGGTCAATAATGCTTAGCCGCCTCCCTGGAAGCCTAATCGGGCATAAAAAGCTAGGCGGAACGGCCCCAAAGCTCCACACGGAAGTCCCAAAAAAGCTCCATGATTGGTCAATAATGCTTAGCCGCCTCCCTGGAAGCCTAATCGGGCATAAAAAGCTAGGCGGAACGGCCCCAAAGCTCCACACGGAAGTCCCAAAAAAGCTCCATGATTGGTCAATAATGCTTAGCCGCCTCCCTGGAAGCCTAATCGGGCATAAAAAGCTAGGCGGAACGGCCCCAAAGCTCCACACGGAAGTCCCAAAAAAGCTCCATGATTGGTCAATAATGCTTAGCCGCCTCCCTGGAAGCCTAATCGGGCATAAAAAGCTAGGCGGAACGGCCCCAAAGCTCCACACGGAAGTCCCAAAAAAGCTCCATGATTGGTCAATAATGCTTAGCCGCCTCCCTGGAAGCCTAATCGGGCATAAAAAGCTAGGCGGAACGGCCCCAAAGCTCCACACGGAAGTCCCAAAAAAGCTCCATGATTGGTCAATAATGCTTAGCCGCCTCCCTGGAAGCCTAATCGGGCATAAAAAGCTAGGCGGAACGGCCCCAAAGCTCCACACGGAAGTCCCAAAAAAGCTCCATGATTGGTCAATAATGCTTAGCCGCCTCCCTGGAAGCCTAATCGGGCATTAGGCGGAACGGCTCCAAAGCTCCACACGGAAGTCCCAAAAAGCTCCATGATTGGTCAATAATGCTTAGCCGCCTCCCTGGAAGCCTAATCGGGCATAAAAAGCTAGGCGGAACGGCCCAAAGCTCCACACGGAAGTCCCAAAAAAGCTCCAATGATTGGTCAATAATGCTTAGCCGCCGTCCCTGGAAGCCTAATCGGGCATAAAAAGCTAGGCGGAACGGCCCCAAAGCTCCACACGGAAGTCCCAAAAAAGCTCCATGATTGGTCAATAATGCTTAGCCCGCCTCCCTGGAAGCCTAATCGGGCATAAAAAGCTAGGCGGAACGGCCCCAAAGCTCCACACGGAAGTCCCAAAAAAGCTCCATGATTGGTCAATAATGCTTAGCCGCCTCCCTGGAAGCCTAATCGGGCATAAAAAGCTAGGCGGAACGGCCCCCAAAGCTCCACACGGAGAGTCCCAAAAAAGCTCCATGATTGGTCAATAATGCTTAGCCGCCTCCTGGAACGCCTAATCGGGCATAAAAAGCTAGGCGGAACGGCCCCAAAGCTCCACACGGAAGTCCCAAAAAAGCTCCATGATTGGTCAATAATGCTTAGCCGCCTCCCTGGAAGCCTAATCGGGCATAAAAAGCTAGGCGGAACGGCCCCAAAGCTCCACACGGAAGTCCAAAAAAGCTCCATGATTGGTCAATAATGCTTAGCCGCCTCCCTGGAAGCCTAATCGGGCATAAAAAGCTAGGCGGAACGGCCCCAAAGCTCACACGGAAGTCCCAAAAAAGCTCCATGATTGGTCAATAATGCTTAGCCGCCTCCCTGAAGGCCTAATCGGGCATAAAAAGCTAGCGGAACGGCCCCAAAGCTCACACGGAAGTCCCAAAAAAGCTCCATGATTGGTCAATAATGCTTAGCCGCCTCCCTGGAAGCCTAATCGGCATAAAAAGCTAGGCGGAACGGCCCCAAAGCTCCACACGGAAGAGTCCCAAAAAAGCTCCATGATGGTCAATAATGCTTAGCCGCCTCCCTGAAGCCTAATCGGGCATAAAAAGTTAGGCGGAACGGCTCCAAAGCTCCACACGGAAGTCCCAAAAAAGCTCCATGATTGGTCAATAATGCTTAGCCGCCTCCCTGGAAGCCTAATCGGGCATAAAAGTAGGCGGAACGGCCCCAAAGCTCACACGGAAGTCCCAAAAAGCTCCATGATTGGTCAATAATGCTTAGCCGCCTCCCTGGAAGCCTAATCGGGCATAAAAAGTTAGGCGGAACGGCCCCAAAGCTCCACACGGAAGTCCGAAAAAAGCTCCATGATTGGTCAATAATGCTTAGCCGCCTCCCTGGAAGCCTAATCGGGCATAAAAAGTTAGGCGGAACGGCCCCAAAGCTCCACACGGAAGTCCGAAAAAAGCTCAAAAATTTTCTAAGTGCCAACGGCTCATTCGCCGTAATGTGTCGCTCCGCGCTGGTTCCCCGGTCGCGCGAATAGCGCAAAATCAGCCTCACGGGAAGTTCGAAAAAAGCTCAAAATTTTCTAAGTGCCAACGGCTCATTCGCCGTAATGTGTCCGCTCCGCGCTGGTTCCCCGGTCGGCCGCGAATAGCGCAAAATCAGCCTCACGGAAGTTCGAAAAAAGCTCAAAATTTTCTAAGTGCCAACGGCTCATTCGCCGTAATGTGTCCGCTCCGCGCTGGTTCCCCGGTCGGCCGCGAATAGCGCAAAAATCAGCCTAAGTGCAGTACCAACCTTGGCGTGTTGGTGCGCCCAGAGTACGATGAGTTGGTCCCCCTAGTCACTGTACTCATTACCTTTACCCCCTAATCGCAAAATATAGTCAGAACGTATATGCAGAAGACTATTTTTTTCTTTTTTAAAATTTTCTAAGTGCCAGCGGATGCTGGCACACGAACTGTCCGAGCTACGACGGTTCTCCGGTCGGACAGCGAGGGTGAAAAAGCGGTCCTAAAATCACCGAGGGCTGCCGCACAAGTTGTCCGAGTGCGACGGTTCCCCGGTCCGGCCACGAATGTCGAAAATTCGGCCTCTCCACCACGGAGGTCGGTGAGAATTCAGAATATTTTCTAAGTGCCAACGGCTCTTGCGCCGTAAAGTGTCCGCTTTGCCTGGTTCCCTCGGTCGGCCACAAATAGCGAAAAATCAGCCTCTCCTCTGGAGCTCGCCTAAGTGCCAACGGCTCTTGCGCGTAATGTGTCCGCTTTGTCTGGTTCCCTCGGTCGGCCACAAACGGCGAAAAATCAGCCTCTCCTTCTGGAGCTCGTGCCAACTTTGGCGAATATTTTCTAAGTGCCAACGCTCTTGCGCCGTAAAGTGTCCCGCTTTGCCTGGTTCCCTCGGTCGGCCACAAATAGCGAAAATCAGCCTCTCCTTCTGGAGCTCGCCTAAGTGCCAACGGCTCTTGCGCCGTAATGTGTCCGCTTTGTCTGGTTCCCTCGGTCGGCCACAAACGGCGAAAAATCAGCTCTCTCATTCTGGAGCTCGTGCCAACTTTGGCGAATATTTTCTAAGTGCCAACGGCTCTTGCGCCGTAATGTGTCCGCTTTGCCTGGTTCCCTCGGTCGGCCACAAATAGCGAAAAAATCAGCCTCTCCTTCTGGAGCTCGCCTAAGTGCCAACGGCTCTTGCGCCGTAATGTGTCCGCTTTGCCTGGTTCCCTCGGTCGGCCACAAACGGCGAAAAATCAGCCTCTCATTCTGGAGCTCGTGCCAACTTTGGCGAATATTTTCTAAGTGCCAACGGCTCTTGCGCCGTAATGTGTCCGCTTTGCCTGGTTCCCTCGGTCGGCCACGAACGGCGAAAAATCAGCCTCTCCTTCTGGAGCTCGCCTAAGTGCCAACGGCTCTTGCGCCGTAATGTGTCCGCTTTGCCTGGTTCCCTCGGTCGGCCACAAACGGGCGAAAAATCAGCCTCTCCTTCTGGAGCTCGCCTAAGTGCCAACGGCTCTTGCGCCGTATGTGTCCGCTTTGCCTGGTTCCCTCGGTCGGCCACAAATAGCGAAAAACCAGCCTCTCCTTCTGGAGCTCGCCTAAGTGCCAACGGCTCTTGCGCCGTAATGTGTCCGCTTTGCCTGGTTCCCTCGGTCGGCCACAAACGGCGAAAAATCAGCCTCTCCTTCTGGAGCTCGCCTAAGTGCCAACGGCTCTTGCGCCGTAATGTGTCCGCTTTGCCTGGTTCCCTCGGTCGGCCACAAATAGCGAAAAACCAGCCTCTCCCTTCTGGAGCTCGCCTAAGTGCCAACGGCTCTTGCGCCGTAATGTGTCCGCTTTGCTGGTTCCCTCGGTCGGCCACAAACGGCGAAAAATCAGCCTCTCTTCTGGAGCTCGCGCCAACTTTGTCAAAAATTTCTAAGTGCCAACGGCTCTTGCGCCGTAAAGTGTCCGCTTTGCCTGGTTCCCTCGGTCGGCCACAAATAGCGAAAAATCAGCCTCTTCCTTCTGGAGCTCGTGCCAACTTTGGCGAATATTTTCTAAGTGCCAACGGCTCTTGCGCCGTAATGTGTCCGCTTGCCTGGTTCCCTCGGTCGGCCACAAATAGCGAAAAATCAGCCTCTCCTTCTGGAGCTCGCCTAAGTCGCCAACGGCCTCTTGCGCCGTAAAGTGTCCGCTTTGTCTGGTTCCCTCGGTCGGCCACAAACGGCGAAAAATCAGCCTCTCCTTCTGGAGCTCGTGCCAACTTTGGCGAATATTTTCTAAGTGCCAACGGCTCTTGCGCCGTAAAGTGTCCGCTTTGTCTGGTTCCCTCGGTCGGCCACAAATAGCGAAAAATCAGCCTCTCCTTCTGGAGCTCGCGCAAGTGCCAACGGCCTCTTGCGCCGTAAAGTGTCCGCTTTGTCTGGTTCCCTCGGTCGGCCACAATAGCGAAAAATCAGCCTCTCCTTCTGAGCTCGTGCCAACTTTGGCGAATATTTTCTAAGTGCCAACGGCTCTTGCGCCGTAATGTGTCCGCTTTGTCTGGTTCCCTCGGTCGTCCACAAATAGCGAAAAATCAGCCTCTCCTTCTGGAGCTCGTGCCAACTTTGGCGAATATTTTCTAAGTGCCAACGGCTCTTGCGCCGTAAAGTGTCCGCTTTGCCTGGTTCCCTCGGTCGGCCACCAAATAGCGAAAAATCAGCTCTCCTTCTGGAGCTCGCGCCAACTTTGTCAAAAAATTTCTAAGTGCCAACGGCTCTTGCGCCGTAAAGTGTCCGCTTGCCTGGTTCCCTCGGTCGGCCACAATAGCGAAAAATCAGCCTCTCCTTCTGGAGCTCGCGCCAACTTTGTCAAAAAATTTCTAAGTGCCAACGGCTCTTGCGCCGTAAAGTGTCCGCTTTGCCTGGTTCCCTCGGTCGGCCACAAATAGCGAAAAATCAGCCTCTCCTTCTGGAGCTCGCGCCAACTTTGTCGAAAATTTCTAAGTGCCAACGGCTCTTGCGCCGTAAAGTGTCCGCTTTGTCTGGTTCCCTCGGTCGGCCGCAAATAGCGAAAAATCAGCCTCTCGCCCGTCAGGTACCAGGCGTTGGGGTACCAGGGGTAAGTGCAGTACCAGCTTTGGTCTGTTGGTGCGCCAGAGTACGATGAGTTGGTCCCCCTAGTCACTGTACTCATTACCTTTACCCCCAAATCGCAAAATATAGTCAGAACGAGTGTGGGGAACACAAGTTTTGGCCCCGAGAACCAGGCGGCTGGTGTCTCTAGCGATGTGTTCCCCCCCAAAAAGTGTTCACATGCTCGGACAGCGAACCTAGGAGCTACCGCAAAGCACTCTGGAAGTGCAAGAGCGAAAAATTTTCTAAGTACAAAAACTCTCGAAAATTTTCAAAGTGTCACAGTGCTCGAAAATTTTCAAAGTGCTACATGCTTTCCATCCAAGGAAGGAATAGTGGAGGACCGGCCGCCTCCTTAAACACAAGCCGGCGGAACGACGGGGAGGACCGGCCGCCTCCTTAAACACAGGCCGGTGGAACGTTTGGCAGAATTCTTCTCGTGGAGGACCGGCCGCCTCCTTAAACACAAGCCGGCGGAACGACGGGGAGGACCGGCCGCCTCCTTAAACACAGGCCGGTGGAACGTTTGGCAGAATTCTTCTCGTGGAGGACCGGCCGCCTCCTTAAACACAGGCCGGTGGGAACGGTTGGCAGAATTGCGTGACGGCCGCCTGCTCCCGGCGTCCGCACGTGAACGAACACCCCCTCCCGGGGACGGCCGTCTGCTCCCGACCGCCGTCCTTCACCCCCTCACCTTCCGGACCCCCGTCTGCTCCCGGCGGGCCTCCGAGTACCCCCACCTTCTCCCGAACTGACCGACAGGCAATGAGACCCGCCTTGGTAGGGCCCCCACCGGCCCCGGCTCGCGCCGGCGTTGGGTGGACGGTTCCTCCCCACTTGCGGGTCGCTCTCCACGGAGGACCGGTCGCCTCACTAAACATAGGCCGGGCGAAAATCTGCGAATGTTATACATCCAAGGAGGGAGGACCGGCCGCCTCCTTAAACCACCGGCCGGGCGAAAATCTGCGAATGTTATACATCCAAGGAGGGAGGACCGGCCGCCTCCTTAAACCACCGGCCGGGCGAAAATATGCGAATGTTATACATCCAAGGAGGGAGGACCGGTCGCCTCACTAAACATAGGCCGGGCGAAAATCTGCGAATGTTATACATCCAAGGAGGGAGGACCGGCCGCCTCCTTAAACCACCGGCCGGGCGAAAATCTGCGAATGTTATACATCCAAGAAAGGAAGGAAGGAGGGAACCGGCCGCCTCCTTAAACACAGGCCGGGCGAAAATCTGCGAATCTTATCCATCCAAGGACGGAGGACCGGCCGCCTCCTTAAACACAGGCCGGTAGGAACGGTTGGCAGAATCGCGTGACGGCCGCCTGCTCCCGGCGTCCGCACGTGAACGAACACCCCCTCCCGGGGACGGCCGTCTGCTCCCGGCCGCCGTCCTTCACCCCCCTCAGCTTCCGGACCCCCGTCTGCTCCCGGCGGGCCTCCGAGTACCCTCCCCTTCTCCCGAACTGACCGACTGGCACTCATGACCCGCCTTGGTAGGGCCCCCACCGGCCCCGGCTCGCGCCGGCGTTGGGTGGACGGTTCCTCCCCACTTGCGGGTCGCACTCTAGCGCCTCGGCCGCCGCGAGAGCGTGCGCTACGCGCCGCCCCCGCAGGCCTTGGCGCGACCGAACGGCAGCGAGACCGAGACGCCCCGAATCACCCACCTAGAGG
>NW_026872031.1:125000-150000 GCF_033458585.1 Syngnathus typhle
CGCGCGCAAGAGGCCAGTCCGGGGATGAGGCAGCATCCTCGGGCAGCAGGCGGGAGGAGGCAGCCTCCCCTTAGTATAACTTAGTCTCCGGAGAATGACAGCGGGCGCGCGCAAGAGGCCAGTCCGGGGATGAGGCAGCATCCTCGGGCAGCAGGCGGGAGGAGGCAGCCTCCCCTTAGTATAACTTAGTCTCCGGAGAATGACAGCGGGCGCGCGCAAGAGGCCAGTCCGGGGATGAGGCAGCATCCTCGGGCAGCAGGCGGGAGGAGGCAGCCTCCCCTTAGTATAACTTAGTCTCCGGAGAATGACAGCGGGCGCGCGCAAGAGGCCAGTCCGGGGATGAGGCAGCATCCTCGGGCAGCAGGCGGGAGGAGGCAGCCTCCCCTTAGTATAACTTAGTCTCCGGAGAATGACAGCGGGCGCGCGCAAGAGGCCAGTCCGGGGATGAGGCAGCATCCTCGGGCAGCAGGCGGGAGGAGGCAGCCTCCCCTTAGTATAACTTAGTCTCCGGAGAATGACAGCGGGCGCGCGCAAGAGGCCAGTCCGGGGATGAGGCAGCATCCTCGGGCAGCAGGCGGGAGGAGGCAGCCTCCCCTTAGTATAACTTAGTCTCCGGAGAATGACAGCGGGCGCGCGCAAGAGGCCAGTCCGGGGATGAGGCAGCATCCTCGGGCAGCAGGCGGGAGGAGGCAGCCTCCCCTTAGTATAACTTAGTCTCCGGAGAATGACAGCGGGCGCGCGCAAGAGGCCAGTCCGGGGATGAGGCAGCATCCTCGGGCAGCAGGCGGGAGGAGGCAGCCTCCCCTTAGTATAACTTAGTCTCCGGAGAATGACAGCGGGCGCGCGCAAGAGGCCAGTCCGGGGATGAGGCAGCATCCTCGGGCAGCAGGCGGGAGGAGGCAGCCTCCCCTTAGTATAACTTAGTCTCCGGAGAATGACAGCGGGCGCGCGCAAGAGGCCAGTCCGGGGATGAGGCAGCATCCTCGGGCAGCAGGCGGGAGGAGGCAGCCTCCCCTTAGTATAACTTAGTCTCCGGAGAATGACAGCGGGCGCGCGCAAGAGGCCAGTCCGGGGATGAGGCAGCATCCTCGGGCAGCAGGCGGGAGGAGGCAGCCTCCCCTTAGTATAACTTAGTCTCCGGAGAATGACAGCGGGCGCGCGCAAGAGGCCAGTCCGGGGATGAGGCAGCATCCTCGGGCAGCAGGCGGGAGGAGGCAGCCTCCCCTTAGTATAACTTAGTCTCCGGAGAATGACAGCGGGCGCGCGCAAGAGGCCAGTCCGGGGATGAGGCAGCATCCTCGGGCAGCAGGCGGGAGGAGGCAGCCTCCCCTTAGTATAACTTAGTCTCCGGAGAATGACAGCGGGCGCGCGCAAGAGGCCAGTCCGGGGATGAGGCAGCATCCTCGGGCAGCAGGCGGGAGGAGGCAGCCTCCCCTTAGTATAACTTAGTCTCCGGAGAATGACAGCGGGCGCGCGCAAGAGGCCAGTCCGGGGATGAGGCAGCATCCTCGGGCAGCAGGCGGGAGGAGGCAGCCTCCCCTTAGTATAACTTAGTCTCCGGAGAATGACAGCGGGCGCGCGCAAGAGGCCAGTCCGGGGATGAGGCAGCATCCTCGGGCAGCAGGCGGGAGGAGGCAGCCTCCCCTTAGTATAACTTAGTCTCCGGAGAATGACAGCGGGCGCGCGCAAGAGGCCAGTCCGGGGATGAGGCAGCATCCTCGGGCAGCAGGCGGGAGGAGGCAGCCTCCCCTTAGTATAACTTAGTCTCCGGAGAATGACAGCGGGCGCGCGCAAGAGGCCAGTCCGGGGATGAGGCAGCATCCTCGGGCAGCAGGCGGGAGGAGGCAGCCTCCCCTTAGTATAACTTAATCTCCGGAGAATGACAGCGGGCGCGCCTAAGAGGCTGGTCCGGGGACCAGGCACTCTCCCCGGACAACAAAGCACGTCCCCCTCCTGAGTGGACAAAAAAAATCCACTCCTGGTACCTAGAATTTTCTCCAGCGGCGGGCTGGGAGTCTAATCTTTCTCCTGGCCGAGAAAAGAGCACTCTCCCCGGACAACAAAGCACGTCCCCCTCCTGAGTGGACAAAAAAAATCCACTCCTGGTACCTAGAATTTTCTCCAGCGGCGGGCTGGGAGTCTAATCTTTCTCCTGGCCGAGAAAAGAGCACTCTCCCCGGACAACAAAGCACGTCCCCCTCCTGAGTGGACAAAAAAAATCCACTCCTGGTACCTAAGATTTTCTCCAGCGGCGGGCTGGGAGTCTAATCTTTCTCCTGGCAGAGAAAAGAGCACTTTCCCCCGGACAACAAAGCACGTCCCCCTCCTGAGTGGACAAAAAAAATCCACTCCTGGTACCTAGAATTTTCTCCAGCGGCGGGCTGGGAGTCTAATCTTTCTCCTGGCCGAGAAAAGAGCACTTTCCCCCGGACACCAAACCAGCCAACGTCCCCCTCCTGAGTGGACAAAAAAAATCCACTCCTGGTACCTAAAATTTTCTCCAGCGGCGGGCTTGGGACGAAAATCAATCTTCCTCCCGAAATTAAACCACTATTGGCGGACGCCAGCCCCAAGCGCCAGCCCCGACCGCCACCCCCCGACCGCCACAAGGCGACCGCCACAAGGCGACCGCCACAAGGCGACCGCCACCGGCCCCAAGCGCCAGCCCCGACCGCCACCCCCCGACCGCCACAAGGCGACCGCCACAAGGCGACCGCCACAAGGCGACCGCCACCGGCCCCAAGCGCCAGCCCCGACCGCCACCCCCCGACCGCCACAAGGCGACCGCCACAAGGCGACCGCCACAAGGCGACCGCCACCGGCCCCAAGCGCCAGCCCCGACCGCCACCCCCCGACCGCCACAAGGCGACCGCCACAAGGCGACCGCCACAAGGCGACCGCCACCGGCCCCAAGCGCCAGCCCCGACCGCCACCCCCCGACCGCCACAAGGCGACCGCCACAAGGCGACCGCCACAAGGCGACCGCCACCGGCCCCAAGCGCCAGCCCCGACCGCCACCCCCCCGACCGCCACAAGGCGACCGCCACAAGGCGACCGCCACAAGGCGACCGCCACCGGCCCCAAGCGCCAGCCCCGACCGCCACCCCCCGACCGCCACAAGGCGACCGCCACAAGGCGACCGCCACCGGCCCCAAGCGCCAGCCCCGACCGCCACCCCCCGACCGCCACAAGGCGACCGCCACAAGGCGACCGCCACAAGGCGACCGCCACAAGGCGACCGCCACAAGGCGACCGCCACAAGGCGACCGCCACTGGCCCCAAGCGCCAGCCCCGACCGCCACCCCCCGACCGCCACAAGGCGACCGCCACAAGGCGACCGCCACAAGGCGACCGCCACAAGGCGACCGCCACAAGGCGACCGCCACTGGCCCCAAGCGCCAGCCCCGACCGCCACCCCCCGACCGCCACAAGGCGACCGCCACAAGGCGACCGCCACCGGCCCCAAGCGCCAGCCCCGACCGCCACCCCCCGACCGCCACAAGGCGACCGCCACAAGGCGTTAGTGGCCGCGCCCGGTACTTTACTGGACCCTATTTGGCCCGCGGACCGGCCGGCGTCGCTTCCTTGAATGCTTAGCCGCCTTTCGAGCTGCCATGCCGGGCTTGAGTTAGTGGTTTGCGCCCGGTACTCTACGTTAAAAGTCAGGCGGAACGGCTCTGAAGCTCCAGACGGTGCTTCCTTGAATGCTTAGCCGCCTTTCGAGCTGCCATGCCGGGCTTGAGTTAGTGGTTTGCGCCCGGTACTCTACGTTAAAAGTCAGGCGGAACGGCTCTGAAGCTCCAGACGGTGCTTCCTTGAATGCTTAGCCGCCTTTCGAGCTGCCATGCCGGGCTTGAGTTAGTGGTTTGCGCCCGGTACTCTACGTTAAAAGTCAGGCGGAACGGCTCTGAAGCTCCAGACGGTGCTTCCTTGAATGCTTAGCCGCCTTTCGAGCTGCCATGCCGGGCTTGAGTTAGTGGTTTGCGCCCGGTACTCTACGTTAAAAGTCAGGCGGAACGGCTCTGAAGCTCCAGACGGTGCTTCCTTGAATGCTTAGCCGCCTTTCGAGCTGCCATGCCGGGCTTGAGTTAGTGGTTTGCGCCCGGTACTCTACGTTAAAAGTCAGGCGGAACGGCTCTGAAGCTCCAGACGGTGCTTCCTTGAATGCTTAGCCGCCTTTCGAGCTGCCATGCCGGGCTTGAGTTAGTGGTTTGCGCCCGGTACTCTACGTTAAAAGTCAGGCGGAACGGCTCTGAAGCTCCAGACGGTGCTTCCTTGAATGCTTAGCCGCCTTTCGAGCTGCCATGCCGGGCTTGAGTTAGTGGTTTGCGCCCGGTACTCTACGTTAAAAGTCAGGCGGAACGGCTCTGAAGCTCCAGACGGTGCTTCCTTGAATGCTTAGCCGCCTTTCGAGCTGCCATGCCGGGCTTGAGTTAGTGGTTTGCGCCCGGTACTCTACGTTAAAAGTCAGGCGGAACGGCTCTGAAGCTCCAGACGGTGCTTCCTTGAATGCTTAGCCGCCTTTCGAGCTGCCATGCCGGGCTTGAGTTAGTGGTTTGCGCCCGGTACTCTACGTTAAAAGTCAGGCGGAACGGCTCTGAAGCTCCAGACGGTGCTTCCTTGAATGCTTAGCCGCCTTTCGAGCTGCCATGCCGGGCTTGAGTTAGTGGTTTGCGCCCGGTACTCTACGTTAAAAGTCAGGCGGAACGGCTCTGAAGCTCCAGACGGTGCTTCCTTGAATGCTTAGCCGCCTTTCGAGCTGCCATGCCGGGCTTGAGTTAGTGGTTTGCGCCCGGTACTCTACGTTAAAAGTCAGGCGGAACGGCTCTGAAGCTCCAGACGGTGCTTCCTTGAATGCTTAGCCGCCTTTCGAGCTGCCATGCCGGGCTTGAGTTAGTGGTTTGCGCCCGGTACTCTACGTTAAAAGTCAGGCGGAACGGCTCTGAAGCTCCAGACGGTGCTTCCTTGAATGCTTAGCCGCCTTTCGAGCTGCCATGCCGGGCTTGAGTTAGTGGTTTGCGCCCGGTACTCTACGTTAAAAGTCAGGCGGAACGGCTCTGAAGCTCCAGACGGTGCTTCCTTGAATGCTTAGCCGCCTTTCGAGCTGCCATGCCGGGCTTGAGTTAGTGGTTTGCGCCCGGTACTCTACGTTAAAAGTCAGGCGGAACGGCTCTGAAGCTCCAGACGGTGCTTCCTTGAATGCTTAGCCGCCTTTCGAGCTGCCATGCCGGGCTTGAGTTAGTGGTTTGCGCCCGGTACTCTACGTTAAAAGTCAGGCGGAACGGCTCTGAAGCTCCAGACGGTGCTTCCTTGAATGCTTAGCCGCCTTTCGAGCTGCCATGCCGGGCTTGAGTTAGTGGTTTGCGCCCGGTACTCTACGTTAAAAGTCAGGCGGAACGGCTCTGAAGCTCCAGACGGTGCTTCCTTGAATGCTTAGCCGCCTTTCGAGCTGCCATGCCGGGCTTGAGTTAGTGGTTTGCGCCCGGTACTCTACGTTAAAAGTCAGGCGGAACGGCTCTGAAGCTCCAGACGGTGCTTCCTTGAATGCTTAGCCGCCTTTCGAGCTGCCATGCCGGGCTTGAGTTAGTGGTTTGCGCCCGGTACTCTACGTTAAAAGTCAGGCGGAACGGCTCTGAAGCTCCAGACGGTGCTTCCTTGAATGCTTAGCCGCCTTTCGAGCTGCCATGCCGGGCTTGAGTTAGTGGTTTGCGCCCGGTACTCTACGTTAAAAGTCAGGCGGAACGGCTCTGAAGCTCCAGACGGTGCTTCCTTGAATGCTTAGCCGCCTTTCGAGCTGCCATGCCGGGCTTGAGTTAGTGGTTTGCGCCCGGTACTCTACGTTAAAAGTCAGGCGGAACGGCTCTGAAGCTCCAGACGGTGCTTCCTTGAATGCTTAGCCGCCTTTCGAGCTGCCATGCCGGGCTTGAGTTAGTGGTTTGCGCCCGGTACTCTACGTTAAAAGTCAGGCGGAACGGCTCTGAAGCTCCAGACGGTGCTTCCTTGAATGCTTAGCCGCCTTTCGAGCTGCCATGCCGGGCTTGAGTTAGTGGTTTGCGCCCGGTACTCTACGTTAAAAGTCAGGCGGAACGGCTCTGAAGCTCCAGACGGTGCTTCCTTGAATGCTTAGCCGCCTTTCGAGCTGCCATGCCGGGCTTGAGTTAGTGGTTTGCGCCCGGTACTCTACGTTAAAAGTCAGGCGGAACGGCTCTGAAGCTCCAGACGGTGCTTCCTTGAATGCTTAGCCGCCTTTCGAGCTGCCATGCCGGGCTTGAGTTAGTGGTTTGCGCCCGGTACTCTACGTTAAAAGTCAGGCGGAACGGCTCTGAAGCTCCAGACGGTGCTTCCTTGAATGCTTAGCCGCCTTTCGAGCTGCCATGCCGGGCTTGAGTTAGTGGTTTGCGCCCGGTACTCTACGTTAAAAGTCAGGCGGAACGGCTCTGAAGCTCCAGACGGTGCTTCCTTGAATGCTTAGCCGCCTTTCGAGCTGCCATGCCGGGCTTGAGTTAGTGGTTTGCGCCCGGTACTCTACGTTAAAAGTCAGGCGGAACGGCTCTGAAGCTCCAGACGGTGCTTCCTTGAATGCTTAGCCGCCTTTCGAGCTGCCATGCCGGGCTTGAGTTAGTGGTTTGCGCCCGGTACTCTACGTTAAAAGTCAGGCGGAACGGCTCTGAAGCTCCAGACGGTGCTTCCTTGAATGCTTAGCCGCCTTTCGAGCTGCCATGCCGGGCTTGAGTTAGTGGTTTGCGCCCGGTACTCTACGTTAAAAGTCAGGCGGAACGGCTCTGAAGCTCCAGACGGTGCTTCCTTGAATGCTTAGCCGCCTTTCGAGCTGCCATGCCGGGCTTGAGTTAGTGGTTTGCGCCCGGTACTCTACGTTAAAAGTCAGGCGGAACGGCTCTGAAGCTCCAGACGGTGCTTCCTTGAATGCTTAGCCGCCTTTCGAGCTGCCATGCCGGGCTTGAGTTAGTGGTTTGCGCCCGGTACTCTACGTTAAAAGTCAGGCGGAACGGCTCTGAAGCTCCAGACGGTGCTTCCTTGAATGCTTAGCCGCCTTTCGAGCTGCCATGCCCGGCGTGGGTTTCGCGTCCGCGCCCGGTACATTATGGAAGCCAAAAAAAAAAAAAAATTCTAAGTGCGAGTGGGACCGGCCTGGGGGGCTTCCTTGAAAGCCCATCCGCCCTCCGAGCTCTCCCACCGGTCGTGGGTTGGCGTCCGCCACTGCTCAAAGCGAACTTCAAATTATCTGCTTAATAATGTGGAACACCATTCTTAAGTAGTTTTTCCTTAATTTGGGCTCAACTGGCCGGTAATGATCCCCGGTGTCTGAGATTGATCTCAGTGATCCAAAGAGCCCTGACACGTAATACCATCCATGAGTTTAATTGAAAAACAAAAAATGTAATCTTTATGACACATAAATACAATTTGCATAATAATTTGGAACACAGTGTAGACTTCCAGCGGACCGCGCGCGGCTCGGCTGACGGCGCAGCGCGATCTGGTACCGCTGCGCGGGACGAAACACGCCCCGTGCAGAGTTCCAGGCGGCCGGGAAGACATTTAAGCGCTGCCGCTGCAGCTGCGGCGGGGATTTGCCGTCCTCCGGTGGACACGACGAGTAAATACACCAGCAATCGCACTTACACCGTGTTCCAAATTATTATGCAAGTGACATTTATCTCAGATTTTCCTAAATAGTCGATGCAAAATGAGTCAGCATAATTTTCAAGTCATCAACCATTATTTTGATGAATTCTAATTTTATTGAACAAACCTCCGAATGATCACAGAATTTTTAAAAAATAAAAAACTTAAAATGCACTGTTCCACATTATTACGCACAACAGAGTTTTATAACATTTTATAGGTTTTTATGAACTGAAATGCCCATCTTAAGAATTTACAGCATTAGGAGGTCATATTTACTGAAATCAAAAGCTATTTCAAAGAAAAGACAAACAAGTTACATTTTAACATAGGACCCTTTATTTCAATAAAAAACAAAGTTACATTTTAACATAGGACCCTTTGTTCAACAGCAGCTTCACGATTCTTCCATCCACTGAACTTGTGAGTTTTTGTACAGTTTCTGGTTGAATTTCTTGGCAGGATCTAAGAATAGCCTGCCAGAGCTGCTCTTTGGAATTGAACTGCCTCCCACCTTCGTAGATTTTCTGCTTGACGATGCTCCACAAGTTTTCAATAGGATTGAGGTCAGGGGAGCATGGGGGCCACACCATCAGTTTCTCTCCCTTTATTCCCATAGATGCCAAAGACGTTGACGTATTTCTTGCAGCATGAGACGGTGCATTGTCATGCATGAAGATGATCTTTTGACGGAAAGCACGGTTCTTCCTGTTGTACCATGGACAGAAGTGTTGAGTCAGAAATTCCACGTAGTTAACAGACGTAATTTTGACGCCTTCAGGGACCCTAAAGGGGCCAAGCAGCTCTCTCCCCATGATTCCGGCCCAAAACATCACTCCGCCACCTCCCTGCTGACGCCGCAGCCTTGTTGGGCTATCGTGGCCGTCCACCAACCATCCACGACTCCATCCATCTGTAAAGTCAAGTCAAATCAAGTTTATTTGTATAGCCCTAAATCACAAGCAGTCTCAAAGGGCTTCACATAGACAGAAATTGACAATTATTCTCAAAGCATCCCCTGAGCTCTCAAAAGTGCAAGGAAAAACTTAAAAAACCCTACCTGGCCCATCCAAGGTGGCACGGCACTCGTCGGTGAACAGGACTGTCTGAAAATTTGTCTTCATGTAAGTCTGGGCCCACTGCAGCCGTTTCTGCTTGTTCGCGTTGTTCAGGGGTGGCCGAATGGAGGGTTTCCGCACAACTGCAAGCCTCTGGAGGATCCTGCACCTCGTCGTTCGTGGGACTTCACTGGCACCAGCAGCGTCGAATATTTGTTTGCTCGTCTTTAGTGGCATGCTTGCAGCCGCCCTCTTGATTCGATTTGTTTGTCTTGCAGAAACCTTCCTTGTCGTGCCTTTGTCTGCACGAACGCGCGTTTGCTCCGAATCAGCGACGAATTTCTTCAAAGTTCGATGGTCGCGCTTAAGCTTTCGTGCAATATCGAATGTCTGCATACCTTGTCCAAGGCATCGAACGATTTCACGCTTCTCGACAGCAGAGAGATCCTTTTTCCTCCCCATGGTTGAACGAAATGGCCGAACGCTTAAAAACGCGGAACTTAAATAGACTTGTTAATTACTACAATTGCGCTCACCTGGCAGACTACCATGGACTGTACCATGACTGAGGGTGATTTCAGTACTTGAAAAACAAAAAATGTAATCTTTATGACACTTAAATACATTTTGCATAATAATTTGGAACACGGGACCGTGTTCCAAATTATTATGCAAAGGATATTTATCTCAGATTTTCCTAAATAGCTTCCTTGAAATGTTACCCGGCTTTTGAGCTCTCCTGCCGGGCGTGGGTTTGCGTCAGCGCCCGGTAACATTATGGAAGCTAAAAGAAAGAAAAAAGAAACAAATCTAAGTGCGATTGCTGGTGTCTAAATACATTTTGCATAATAATTTGGAACACGGGACCGTGTTCCAAATTATTATGCAAGTGATATTTATCTCAGATTTTCCTAAATAGCTTTACTCGTCGTGCCGACCGGAGGGAGGCCACTCCCCGCCGCAGCTGAACAGTCATCCCGGCCTAGTGGAGGTCTGCGCAGGGGGGGTCTTCCTTGAAATGTTACCCGGCTTCCGAGCTCTCCTGCCGGGCGTGGGTTTGCGTCAGCGCCCGGTAACATTATGGAAGCTAAAAGAAAGAAAAAAGAAACAAATCTAAGAGCAAGTGCTGGTGTATTTACTCGTCGTGTCCACCGGAGGGAGGCAACTCCCCGCCGCAGCTGCAGAGGCAGCTTTGAAAAGTCATCCCGGCCTAGTGGAGGTCTGCGCAGGGGGGGTCTTCCTTGAAATGTTACCCGGCTTTTGAGCTCTCCTGTCCGGCGTGGGTTTGCGTCAGCGGCCGGTGTCATTTACTCGTCGTGCCGACCGGAGGGAGGCCACTCCCCGCCGCAGCTGAACAGTCATCCCGGCCTAGTGGAGGTCTGCGCAGGGGGGGTCTTCCTTGAAATGTTACCCGGCTTTTGAGCTCTCCTGCCGGGCGTGGGTTTGCGTCAGCGCCCGGTAACATTATGGAAGCTAAAAGAAAGAAAAAAGAAACAAATCTAAGTGCGATTGCTGGTGTCTAAATACATTTTGCATAATAATTTGGAACACGGGACCGTGTTCCAAATTATTATGCAAGTGATATTTATCTCAGATTTTCCTAAATAGCTTTACTCGTCGTGCCGACCGGAGGGAGGCCACTCCCCGCCGCAGCTGAACAGTCATCCCGGCCTAGTGGAGGTCTGCGCAGGGGGGGTCTTCCTTGAAATGTTACCCGGCTTTTGAGCTCTCCTGCCGGGCGTGGGTTTGCGTCAGCGCCCGGTAACATTATGGAAGCTAAAAGAAAGAAAAAAGAAACAAATCTAAGTGCGATTGCTGGTGTCTAAATACATTTTGCATAATAATTTGGAACACGGGACCGTGTTCCAAATTATTATGCAAGTGATATTTATCTCAGATTTTCCTAAATAGCTTTACTCGTCGTGCCGACCGGAGGGAGGCCACTCCCCGCCGCAGCTGAACAGTCATCCCGGCCTAGTGGAGGTCTGCGCAGGGGGGGTCTTCCTTGAAATGTTACCCGGCTTTTGAGCTCTCCTGCCGGGCGTGGGTTTGCGTCAGCGCCCGGTAACATTATGGAAGCTAAAAGAAAGAAAAAAGAAACAAATCTAAGTGCGATTGCTGGTGTCTAAATACATTTTGCATAATAATTTGGAACACGGGACCGTGTTCCAAATTATTATGCAAGTGATATTTATCTCAGATTTTCCTAAATAGCTTTACTCGTCGTGCCGACCGGAGGGAGGCCACTCCCCGCCGCAGCTGAACAGTCATCCCGGCCTAGTGGAGGTCTGCGCAGGGGGGGTCTTCCTTGAAATGTTACCCGGCTTTTGAGCTCTCCTGTCCGGCGTGGGTTTGCGTCAGCGGCCGGTGTCATTTACTCGTCGTGCCGACCGGAGGGAGGCCACTCCCCGCCACAGCTGAACAGTCATCCCGGCCTAGTGGAGGTCTGCGCAGGGGGGGTCTTCCTTGAAATGTTACCCGGCTTTTGAGCTCTCCTGTCCGGCGTGGGTTTGCGTCAGCGCCCGGTAACATTATGGAAGCTAAAAGAAAGAAAAAAGAAACAAATCTAAGTGCGATTGCTGGTGTCTAAATACATTTTGCATAATAATTTGGAACACGGGACCGTGTTCCAAATTATTATGCAAGTGATATTTATCTCAGATTTTCCTAAATAGCTTTACTCGTCGTGCCGACCGGAGGGAGGCCACTCCCCGCCGCAGCTGAACAGTCATCCCGGCCTAGTGGAGGTCTGCGCAGGGGGGGTCTTCCTTGAAATGTTACCCGGCTTTTGAGCTCTCCTGCCGGGCGTGGGTTTGCGTCAGCGCCCGGTAACATTATGGAAGCTAAAAGAAAGAAAAAAGAAACAAATCTAAGTGCGATTGCTGGTGTCTAAATACATTTTGCATAATAATTTGGAACACGGGACCGTGTTCCAAATTATTATGCAAGTGATATTTATCTCAGATTTTCCTAAATAGCTTTACTCGTCGTGCCGACCGGAGGGAGGCCACTCCCCGCCGCAGCTGAACAGTCATCCCGGCCTAGTGGAGGTCTGCGCAGGGGGGGTCTTCCTTGAAATGTTACCCGGCTTTTGAGCTCTCCTGCCGGGCGTGGGTTTGCGTCAGCGCCCGGTAACATTATGGAAGCTAAAAGAAAGAAAAAAGAAACAAATCTAAGTGCGATTGCTGGTGTCTAAATACATTTTGCATAATAATTTGGAACACGGGACCGTGTTCCAAATTATTATGCAAGTGATATTTATCTCAGATTTTCCTAAATAGCTTTACTCGTCGTGCCGACCGGAGGGAGGCCACTCCCCGCCGCAGCTGAACAGTCATCCCGGCCTAGTGGAGGTCTGCGCAGGGGGGGTCTTCCTTGAAATGTTACCCGGCTTTTGAGCTCTCCTGTCCGGCGTGGGTTTGCGTCAGCGGCCGGTGTCATTTACTCGTCGTGCCGACCGGAGGGAGGCCACTCCCCGCCACAGCTGAACAGTCATCCCGGCCTAGTGGAGGTCTGCGCAGGGGGGGTCTTCCTTGAAATGTTACCCGGCTTTTGAGCTCTCCTGTCCGGCGTGGGTTTGCGTCAGCGCCCGGTAACATTATGGAAGCTAAAAGAAAGAAAAAAGAAACAAATCTAAGTGCGATTGCTGGTGTCTAAATACATTTTGCATAATAATTTGGAACACGGGACCGTGTTCCAAATTATTATGCAAGTGATATTTATCTCAGATTTTCCTAAATAGCTTTACTCGTCGTGCCGACCGGAGGGAGGCCACTCCCCGCCGCAGCTGAACAGTCATCCCGGCCTAGTGGAGGTCTGCGCAGGGGGGGTCTTCCTTGAAATGTTACCCGGCTTCCGAGCTCTCCTGCCGGGCGTGGGTTTGCGTCAGCGCCCGGTAACATTATGGAAGCTAAAAGAAAGAAAAAAGAAACAAATCTAAGAGCAAGTGCTGGTGTATTTACTCGTCGTGTCCACCGGAGGGAGGCAACTCCCCGCCGCAGCTGCAGAGGCAGCTTTGAAAAGTCATCCCGGCCTAGTGGAGGTCTGCGCAGGGGGGGTCTTCCTTGAAATGTTACCCGGCTTTTGAGCTCTCCTGTCCGGCGTGGGTTTGCGTCAGCGGCCGGTGTCATTTACTCGTCGTGCCGACCGGAGGGAGGCCACTCCCCGCCGCAGCTGAACAGTCATCCCGGCCTAGTGGAGGTCTGCGCAGGGGGGGTCTTCCTTGAAATGTTACCCGGCTTTTGAGCTCTCCTGCCGGGCGTGGGTTTGCGTCAGCGCCCGGTAACATTATGGAAGCTAAAAGAAAGAAAAAAGAAACAAATCTAAGTGCGATTGCTGGTGTCTAAATACATTTTGCATAATAATTTGGAACACGGGACCGTGTTCCAAATTATTATGCAAGTGATATTTATCTCAGATTTTCCTAAATAGCTTTACTCGTCGTGCCGACCGGAGGGAGGCCACTCCCCGCCGCAGCTGAACAGTCATCCCGGCCTAGTGGAGGTCTGCGCAGGGGGGGTCTTCCTTGAAATGTTACCCGGCTTTTGAGCTCTCCTGCCGGGCGTGGGTTTGCGTCAGCGCCCGGTAACATTATGGAAGCTAAAAGAAAGAAAAAAGAAACAAATCTAAGTGCGATTGCTGGTGTCTAAATACATTTTGCATAATAATTTGGAACACGGGACCGTGTTCCAAATTATTATGCAAGTGATATTTATCTCAGATTTTCCTAAATAGCTTTACTCGTCGTGCCGACCGGAGGGAGGCCACTCCCCGCCGCAGCTGAACAGTCATCCCGGCCTAGTGGAGGTCTGCGCAGGGGGGGTCTTCCTTGAAATGTTACCCGGCTTTTGAGCTCTCCTGTCCGGCGTGGGTTTGCGTCAGCGGCCGGTGTCATTTACTCGTCGTGCCGACCGGAGGGAGGCCACTCCCCGCCACAGCTGAACAGTCATCCCGGCCTAGTGGAGGTCTGCGCAGGGGGGGTCTTCCTTGAAATGTTACCCGGCTTTTGAGCTCTCCTGTCCGGCGTGGGTTTGCGTCAGCGGCCGGTGTCATTTACTCGTCGTGCCGACCGGAGGGAGGCCACTCCCCGCCACAGCTGAACAGTCATCCCGGCCTAGTGGAGGTCTGCGCAGGGGGGGTCTTCCTTGAAATGTTACCCGGCTTTTGAGCTCTCCTGTCCGGCGTGGGTTTGCGTCAGCGGCCGGTGTCATTTACTCGTCGTGCCGACCGGAGGGAGGCCACTCCCCGCCACAGCTGAACAGTCATCCCGGCCTAGTGGAGGTCTGCGCAGGGGGGGTCTTCCTTGAAATGTTACCCGGCTTTTGAGCTCTCCTGTCCGGCGTGGGTTTGCGTCAGCGGCCGGTGTCATTTACTCGTCGTGCCGACCGGAGGGAGGCCACTCCCCGCCACAGCTGAACAGTCATCCCGGCCTAGTGGAGGTCTGCGCAGGGGGGGTCTTCCTTGAAATGTTACCCGGCTTTTGAGCTCTCCTGTCCGGCGTGGGTTTGCGTCAGCGGCCGGTGTCATTTACTCGTCGTGCCGACCGGAGGGAGGCCACTCCCCGCCACAGCTGAACAGTCATCCCGGCCTAGTGGAGGTCTGCGCAGGGGGGGTCTTCCTTGAAATGTTACCCGGCTTTTGAGCTCTCCTGTCCGGCGTGGGTTTGCGTCAGCGGCCGGTGTCATTTACTCGTCGTGCCGACCGGAGGGAGGCCACTCCCCGCCACAGCTGAACAGTCATCCCGGCCTAGTGGAGGTCTGCGCAGGGGGGGTCTTCCTTGAAATGTTACCCGGCTTTTGAGCTCTCCTGTCCGGCGTGGGTTTGCGTCAGCGGCCGGTGTCATTTACTCGTCGTGCCGACCGGAGGGAGGCCACTCCCCGCCACAGCTGAACAGTCATCCCGGCCTAGTGGAGGTCTGCGCAGGGGGGGTCTTCCTTGAAATGTTACCCGGCTTTTGAGCTCTCCTGTCCGGCGTGGGTTTGCGTCAGCGGCCGGTGTCATTTACTCGTCGTGCCGACCGGAGGGAGGCCACTCCCCGCCACAGCTGAACAGTCATCCCGGCCTAGTGGAGGTCTGCGCAGGGGGGGTCTTCCTTGAAATGTTACCCGGCTTTTGAGCTCTCCTGTCCGGCGTGGGTTTGCGTCAGCGGCCGGTGTCATTTACTCGTCGTGTCCACCGGAGGGAGGCCACTCCCCGCCACAGCTGAACAGTCATCCCGGCCTAGTGGAGGTCTGCGCAGGGGGGGTCTTCCTTGAAATGTTACCCGGCTTTTGAGCTCTCCTGTCCGGCGTGGGTTTGCGTCAGCGGCCGGTGTCATTTACTCGTCGTGCCGACCGGAGGGAGGCCACTCCCCGCCACAGCTGAACAGTCATCCCGGCCTAGTGGAGGTCTGCGCAGGGGGGGTCTTCCTTGAAATGTTACCCGGCTTTTGAGCTCTCCTGTCCGGCGTGGGTTTGCGTCAGCGGCCGGTGTCATTTACTCGTCGTGCCGACCGGAGGGAGGCCACTCCCCGCCACAGCTGAACAGTCATCCCGGCCTAGTGGAGGTCTGCGCAGGGGGGGTCTTCCTTGAAATGTTACCCGGCTTTTGAGCTCTCCTGTCCGGCGTGGGTTTGCGTCAGCGGCCGGTGTCATTTACTCGTCGTGTCCACCGGAGGGAGGCCACTCCCCGCCGCAGCTGCAGCGGCAGCTTTGAAACGTCATCCCGGCCCCCTGGAACTGTGCGCGGGGGGGGCGATGCGTCCCGTGCGAGGTACCAGGTCGCGCTGCGCCGTCTGCCTGGCCGCTTTGGGCCCGCTGGAAGTCTATTAAAGCTCCGCGATCTCCGCCTCGGTGCTTAAAAAGCGTCCATCCGCTCTCCTGGAGCTTCTTTCGGTCATCTCGTCCGCGTGCACGGCCTGCCGGTGGCACCGGCTGGAGCTCCGCAAAAAGCTCCATTTCTGTTAAAAATGCTTAGCCGCGTCCCTGGAAGCCCAATCGGGCGTAGAAAGTGAGGGGGAAGGCCCCCAAAGCACCGGCTGGAAGTCCCAAAAAAGCTCCATGATTGGTCAATAATGCTTAGCCGCCTCCCTGGAAGCCTAATCGGGCATAAAAAGCTAGGCGGAACGGCCCCAAAGCTCCACACGGAAGTCCCAAAAAAGCTCCATGATTGGTCAATAATGCTTAGCCGCCTCCCTGGAAGCCTAATCGGGCATAAAAAGCTAGGCGGAACGGCCCCAAAGCTCCACACGGAAGTCCCAAAAAAGCTCCATGATTGGTCAATAATGCTTAGCCGCCTCCCTGGAAGCCTAATCGGGCATAAAAAGCTAGGCGGAACGGCCCCAAAGCTCCACACGGAAGTCCCAAAAAAGCTCCATGATTGGTCAATAATGCTTAGCCGCCTCCCTGGAAGCCTAATCGGGCATAAAAAGTTAGGCGGAACGGCCCCAAAGCTCCACACGGAAGTCCGAAAAAAGCTCAAAAATTTTCTAAGTGCCAACGGCTCATTCGCCGTAATGTGTCCGCTCCGCGCTGGTTCCCCGGTCGGCCGCGAATAGCGCAAAATCAGCCTCACGGAAGTTCGAAAAAAGCTCAAAAATTTTCTAAGTGCCAACGGCTCATTCGCCGTAATGTGTCCGCTCCGCGCTGGTTCCCCGGTCGGCCGCGAATAGCGCAAAATCAGCCTCACGGAAGTTCGAAAAAAGCTCAAAAATTTTCTAAGTGCCAACGGCTCATTCGCCGTAATGTGTCCGCTCCGCGCTGGTTCCCCGGTCGGCCGCGAATAGCGCAAAAATCAGCCTAAGTGCAGTACCAACCTTGGCGTGTTGGTGCGCCAGAGTACGATGAGTTGGTCCCCCTAGTCACTGTACTCATTACCTTTACCCCCTAATCGCAAAATATAGTCAGAACGTATATGCAGAAGACTATTTTTTTCTTTTTTAAAATTTTCTAAGTGCCAGCGGATGCTGGCACACGAACTGTCCGAGCTACGACGGTTCTCCGGTCGGACAGCGAGGGTGAAAAAGCGGTCCTAAAATCACCGAGGGCTGCCGCACAAGTTGTCCGAGTGGCGACGGTTCCCCGGTCGGCCACGAATGTCGAAAATTCGGCCTCTCCACCACGGAGGTCGGTGAGAATTTCAGAATATTTTCTAAGTGCCAACGGCTCTTGCGCCGTAAAGTGTCCGCTTTGCCTGGTTCCCTCGGTCGGCCACAAATAGCGAAAAATCAGCCTCTCCTTCTGGAGCTCGCCTAAGTGCCAACGGCTCTTGCGCCGTAATGTGTCCGCTTTGTCTGGTTCCCTCGGTCGGCCACAAACGGCGAAAAATCAGCCTCTCCTTCTGGAGCTCGTGCCAACTTTGGCGAATATTTTCTAAGTGCCAACGGCTCTTGCGCCGTAAAGTGTCCGCTTTGCCTGGTTCCCTCGGTCGGCCACAAATAGCGAAAAATCAGCCTCTCCTTCTGGAGCTCGCCTAAGTGCCAACGGCTCTTGCGCCGTAATGTGTCCGCTTTGTCTGGTTCCCTCGGTCGGCCACAAACGGCGAAAAATCAGCCTCTCATTCTGGAGCTCGTGCCAACTTTGGCGAATATTTTCTAAGTGCCAACGGCTCTTGCGCCGTAATGTGTCCGCTTTGCCTGGTTCCCTCGGTCGGCCACAAATAGCGAAAAAATCAGCCTCTCCTTCTGGAGCTCGCCTAAGTGCCAACGGCTCTTGCGCCGTAATGTGTCCGCTTTGCCTGGTTCCCTCGGTCGGCCACAAACGGCGAAAAATCAGCCTCTCATTCTGGAGCTCGTGCCAACTTTGGCGAATATTTTCTAAGTGCCAACGGCTCTTGCGCCGTAATGTGTCCGCTTTGCCTGGTTCCCTCGGTCGGCCACAAATAGCGAAAAAATCAGCCTCTCCTTCTGGAGCTCGCCTAAGTGCCAACGGCTCTTGCGCCGTAATGTGTCCGCTTTGTCTGGTTCCCTCGGTCGGCCACAAACGGCGAAAAATCAGCCTCTCATTCTGGAGCTCGTGCCAACTTTGGCGAATATTTTCTAAGTGCCAACGGCTCTTGCGCCGTAATGTGTCCGCTTTGCCTGGTTCCCTCGGTCGGCCACAAATAGCGAAAAAATCAGCCTCTCCTTCTGGAGCTCGCCTAAGTGCCAACGGCTCTTGCGCCGTAATGTGTCCGCTTTGCCTGGTTCCCTCGGTCGGCCACAAACGGCGAAAAATCAGCCTCTCATTCTGGAGCTCGTGCCAACTTTGGCGAATATTTTCTAAGTGCCAACGGCTCTTGCGCCGTAATGTGTCCGCTTTGCCTGGTTCCCTCGGTCGGCCACGAACGGCGAAAAATCAGCCTCTCCTTCTGGAGCTCGCCTAAGTGCCAACGGCTCTTGCGCCGTAATGTGTCCGCTTTGCCTGGTTCCCTCGGTCGGCCACAAACGGCGAAAAACCAGCCTCTCCTTCTGGAGCTCGCCTAAGTGCCAACGGCTCTTGCGCCGTAATGTGTCCGCTTTGCCTGGTTCCCTCGGTCGGCCACAAATAGCGAAAAACCAGCCTCTCCTTCTGGAGCTCGCCTAAGTGCCAACGGCTCTTGCGCCGTAATGTGTCCGCTTTGCCTGGTTCCCTCGGTCGGCCACAAACGGCGAAAAATCAGCCTCTCCTTCTGGAGCTCGCCTAAGTGCCAACGGCTCTTGCGCCGTAATGTGTCCGCTTTGCCTGGTTCCCTCGGTCGGCCACAAATAGCGAAAAACCAGCCTCTCCTTCTGGAGCTCGCCTAAGTGCCAACGGCTCTTGCGCCGTAATGTGTCCGCTTTGCCTGGTTCCCTCGGTCGGCCACAAACGGCGAAAAATCAGCCTCTCCTTCTGGAGCTCGCCTAAGTGCCAACGGCTCTTGCGCCGTAATGTGTCCGCTTTGCCTGGTTCCCTCGGTCGGCCACAAATAGCGAAAAACCAGCCTCTCCTTCTGGAGCTCGCCTAAGTGCCAACGGCTCTTGCGCCGTAATGTGTCCGCTTTGCCTGGTTCCCTCGGTCGGCCACAAACGGCGAAAAATCAGCCTCTCCTTCTGGAGCTCGCCTAAGTGCCAACGGCTCTTGCGCCGTAATGTGTCCGCTTTGCCTGGTTCCCTCGGTCGGCCACAAATAGCGAAAAACCAGCCTCTCCTTCTGGAGCTCGCCTAAGTGCCAACGGCTCTTGCGCCGTAATGTGTCCGCTTTGCCTGGTTCCCTCGGTCGGCCACAAACGGCGAAAAATCAGCCTCTCCTTCTGGAGCTCGCCTAAGTGCCAACGGCTCTTGCGCCGTAATGTGTCCGCTTTGCCTGGTTCCCTCGGTCGGCCACAAATAGCGAAAAACCAGCCTCTCCTTCTGGAGCTCGCCTAAGTGCCAACGGCTCTTGCGCCGTAATGTGTCCGCTTTGCCTGGTTCCCTCGGTCGGCCACAAACGGCGAAAAATCAGCCTCTCCTTCTGGAGCTCGCCTAAGTGCCAACGGCTCTTGCGCCGTAATGTGTCCGCTTTGCCTGGTTCCCTCGGTCGGCCACAAATAGCGAAAAACCAGCCTCTCCTTCTGGAGCTCGCCTAAGTGCCAACGGCTCTTGCGCCGTAATGTGTCCGCTTTGCCTGGTTCCCTCGGTCGGCCACAAACGGCGAAAAATCAGCCTCTCCTTCTGGAGCTCGCCTAAGTGCCAACGGCTCTTGCGCCGTAATGTGTCCGCTTTGCCTGGTTCCCTCGGTCGGCCACAAATAGCGAAAAACCAGCCTCTCCTTCTGGAGCTCGCCTAAGTGCCAACGGCTCTTGCGCCGTAATGTGTCCGCTTTGCCTGGTTCCCTCGGTCGGCCACAAACGGCGAAAAATCAGCCTCTCCTTCTGGAGCTCGCCTAAGTGCCAACGGCTCTTGCGCCGTAATGTGTCCGCTTTGCCTGGTTCCCTCGGTCGGCCACAAATAGCGAAAAACCAGCCTCTCCTTCTGGAGCTCGCCTAAGTGCCAACGGCTCTTGCGCCGTAATGTGTCCGCTTTGCCTGGTTCCCTCGGTCGGCCACAAACGGCGAAAAATCAGCCTCTCCTTCTGGAGCTCGCCTAAGTGCCAACGGCTCTTGCGCCGTAATGTGTCCGCTTTGCCTGGTTCCCTCGGTCGGCCACAAATAGCGAAAAACCAGCCTCTCCTTCTGGAGCTCGCCTAAGTGCCAACGGCTCTTGCGCCGTAATGTGTCCGCTTTGCCTGGTTCCCTCGGTCGGCCACAAACGGCGAAAAATCAGCCTCTCCTTCTGGAGCTCGCCTAAGTGCCAACGGCTCTTGCGCCGTAATGTGTCCGCTTTGCCTGGTTCCCTCGGTCGGCCACAAATAGCGAAAAACCAGCCTCTCCTTCTGGAGCTCGCCTAAGTGCCAACGGCTCTTGCGCCGTAATGTGTCCGCTTTGCCTGGTTCCCTCGGTCGGCCACAAACGGCGAAAAATCAGCCTCTCCTTCTGGAGCTCGCCTAAGTGCCAACGGCTCTTGCGCCGTAATGTGTCCGCTTTGCCTGGTTCCCTCGGTCGGCCACAAATAGCGAAAAACCAGCCTCTCCTTCTGGAGCTCGCCTAAGTGCCAACGGCTCTTGCGCCGTAATGTGTCCGCTTTGCCTGGTTCCCTCGGTCGGCCACAAACGGCGAAAAATCAGCCTCTCCTTCTGGAGCTCGCCTAAGTGCCAACGGCTCTTGCGCCGTAATGTGTCCGCTTTGCCTGGTTCCCTCGGTCGGCCACAAATAGCGAAAAACCAGCCTCTCCTTCTGGAGCTCGCCTAAGTGCCAACGGCTCTTGCGCCGTAATGTGTCCGCTTTGCCTGGTTCCCTCGGTCGGCCACAAACGGCGAAAAATCAGCCTCTCCTTCTGGAGCTCGCCTAAGTGCCAACGGCTCTTGCGCCGTAATGTGTCCGCTTTGCCTGGTTCCCTCGGTCGGCCACAAATAGCGAAAAACCAGCCTCTCCTTCTGGAGCTCGCCTAAGTGCCAACGGCTCTTGCGCCGTAATGTGTCCGCTTTGCCTGGTTCCCTCGGTCGGCCACAAACGGCGAAAAATCAGCCTCTCCTTCTGGAGCTCGCCTAAGTGCCAACGGCTCTTGCGCCGTAATGTGTCCGCTTTGCCTGGTTCCCTCGGTCGGCCACAAATAGCGAAAAACCAGCCTCTCCTTCTGGAGCTCGCCTAAGTGCCAACGGCTCTTGCGCCGTAATGTGTCCGCTTTGCCTGGTTCCCTCGGTCGGCCACAAACGGCGAAAAATCAGCCTCTCCTTCTGGAGCTCGCCTAAGTGCCAACGGCTCTTGCGCCGTAATGTGTCCGCTTTGCCTGGTTCCCTCGGTCGGCCACAAATAGCGAAAAACCAGCCTCTCCTTCTGGAGCTCGCCTAAGTGCCAACGGCTCTTGCGCCGTAATGTGTCCGCTTTGCCTGGTTCCCTCGGTCGGCCACAAACGGCGAAAAATCAGCCTCTCCTTCTGGAGCTCGCCTAAGTGCCAACGGCTCTTGCGCCGTAATGTGTCCGCTTTGCCTGGTTCCCTCGGTCGGCCACAAATAGCGAAAAACCAGCCTCTCCTTCTGGAGCTCGCCTAAGTGCCAACGGCTCTTGCGCCGTAATGTGTCCGCTTTGCCTGGTTCCCTCGGTCGGCCACAAACGGCGAAAAATCAGCCTCTCCTTCTGGAGCTCGCCTAAGTGCCAACGGCTCTTGCGCCGTAATGTGTCCGCTTTGCCTGGTTCCCTCGGTCGGCCACAAATAGCGAAAAACCAGCCTCTCCTTCTGGAGCTCGCCTAAGTGCCAACGGCTCTTGCGCCGTAATGTGTCCGCTTTGCCTGGTTCCCTCGGTCGGCCACAAACGGCGAAAAATCAGCCTCTCCTTCTGGAGCTCGCCTAAGTGCCAACGGCTCTTGCGCCGTAATGTGTCCGCTTTGCCTGGTTCCCTCGGTCGGCCACAAATAGCGAAAAACCAGCCTCTCCTTCTGGAGCTCGCCTAAGTGCCAACGGCTCTTGCGCCGTAATGTGTCCGCTTTGCCTGGTTCCCTCGGTCGGCCACAAATAGCGAAAAATCAGCCTCTCCTTCT
This sequence comes from Syngnathus typhle, assembly GCF_033458585.1. Lineage (NCBI taxonomy): Eukaryota > Metazoa > Chordata > Actinopteri > Syngnathiformes > Syngnathidae > Syngnathus > Syngnathus typhle. The sequence continues at coordinate 146,732 of NW_026872031.1, forward strand.
GGAGCTCGCCTAAGTGCCAACGGCTCTTGCGCCGTAATGTGTCCGCTTTGCCTGGTTCCCTCGGTCGGCCACAAATAGCGAAAAACCAGCCTCTCCTTCTGGAGCTCGCGCCAACTTTGTCAAAAAATTTCTAAGTGCCAACGGCTCTTGCGCCGTAAAGTGTCCGCTTTGCCTGGTTCCCTCGGTCGGCCACAAATAGCGAAAAATCAGCCTCTCCTTCTGGAGCTCGTGCCAACTTTGGCGAATATTTTCTAAGTGCCAACGGCTCTTGCGCCGTAATGTGTCCGCTTTGCCTGGTTCCCTCGGTCGGCCACAAATAGCGAAAAATCAGCCTCTCCTTCTGGAGCTCGCCTAAGTGCCAACGGCTCTTGCGCCGTAAAGTGTCCGCTTTGTCTGGTTCCCTCGGTCGGCCACAAACGGCGAAAAATCAGCCTCTCCTTCTGGAGCTCGTGCCAACTTTGGCGAATATTTTCTAAGTGCCAACGGCTCTTGCGCCGTAAAGTGTCCGCTTTGTCTGGTTCCCTCGGTCGGCCACAAATAGCGAAAAATCAGCCTCTCCTTCTGGAGCTCGCGCAAGTGCCAACGGCTCTTGCGCCGTAAAGTGTCCGCTTTGTCTGGTTCCCTCGGTCGGCCACAAATAGCGAAAAATCAGCCTCTCCTTCTGGAGCTCGTGCCAACTTTGGCGAATATTTTCTAAGTGCCAACGGCTCTTGCGCCGTAATGTGTCCGCTTTGTCTGGTTCCCTCGGTCGGCCACAAATAGCGAAAAATCAGCCTCTCCTTCTGGAGCTCGTGCCAACTTTGGCGAATATTTTCTAAGTGCCAACGGCTCTTGCGCCGTAAAGTGTCCGCTTTGCCTGGTTCCCTCGGTCGGCCACAAATAGCGAAAAATCAGCCTCTCCTTCTGGAGCTCGCGCCAACTTTGTCAAAAAATTTCTAAGTGCCAACGGCTCTTGCGCCGTAAAGTGTCCGCTTTGCCTGGTTCCCTCGGTCGGCCACAAATAGCGAAAAATCAGCCTCTCCTTCTGGAGCTCGCGCCAACTTTGTCAAAAAATTTCTAAGTGCCAACGGCTCTTGCGCCGTAAAGTGTCCGCTTTGCCTGGTTCCCTCGGTCGGCCACAAATAGCGAAAAATCAGCCTCTCCTTCTGGAGCTCGCGCCAACTTTGTCGAAAAATTTCTAAGTGCCAACGGCTCTTGCGCCGTAAAGTGTCCGCTTTGTCTGGTTCCCTCGGTCGGCCGCAAATAGCGAAAAATCAGCCTCTCGCCCGTCAGGTACCAGGCGTTGGGGTACCAGGGGTAAGTGCAGTACCAGCTTTGGTCTGTTGGTGCGCCAGAGTACGATGAGTTGGTCCCCCTAGTCACTGTACTCATTACCTTTACCCCCAAATCGCAAAATATAGTCAGAACGAGTGTGGGGAACACAAGTTTTGGCCCCGAGAACCAGGCGGCTGGTGTCTCTAGCGATGTGTTCCCCCCCAAAAAGTGTTCACATGCTCGGACAGCGAACCTAGGAGCTACCGCAAAGCACTCTGGAAGTGCAAGAGCGAAAAATTTTCTAAGTACAAAAACTCTCGAAAATTTTCAAAGTGTCACAGTGCTCGAAAATTTTCAAAGTGCTACATGCTTTCCATCCAAGGAAGGAATAGTGGAGGACCGGCCGCCTCCTTAAACACAAGCCGGCGGAACGACGGGGAGGACCGGCCGCCTCCTTAAACACAGGCCGGTGGAACGTTTGGCAGAATTCTTCTCGTGGAGGACCGGCCGCCTCCTTAAACACAAGCCGGCGGAACGACGGGGAGGACCGGCCGCCTCCTTAAACACAGGCCGGTGGAACGTTTGGCAGAATTCTTCTCGTGGAGGACCGGCCGCCTCCTTAAACACAGGCCGGTGGGAACGGTTGGCAGAATTGCGTGACGGCCGCCTGCTCCCGGCGTCCGCACGTGAACGAACACCCCCTCCCGGGGACGGCCGTCTGCTCCCGACCGCCGTCCTTCACCCCCTCACCTTCCGGACCCCCGTCTGCTCCCGGCGGGCCTCCGAGTACCCCCACCTTCTCCCGAACTGACCGACAGGCAATGAGACCCGCCTTGGTAGGGCCCCCACCGGCCCCGGCTCGCGCCGGCGTTGGGTGGACGGTTCCTCCCCACTTGCGGGTCGCTCTCCACGGAGGACCGGTCGCCTCACTAAACATAGGCCGGGCGAAAATCTGCGAATGTTATACATCCAAGGAGGGAGGACCGGCCGCCTCCTTAAACCACCGGCCGGGCGAAAATATGCGAATGTTATACATCCAAGGAGGGAGGACCGGTCGCCTCACTAAACATAGGCCGGGCGAAAATCTGCGAATGTTATACATCCAAGGAGGGAGGACCGGCCGCCTCCTTAAACCACCGGCCGGGCGAAAATCTGCGAATGTTATACATCCAAGAAAGGAAGGAAGGAGGGAACCGGCCGCCTCCTTAAACACAGGCCGGGCGAAAATCTGCGAATCTTATCCATCCAAGGACGGAGGACCGGCCGCCTCCTTAAACACAGGCCGGTAGGAACGGTTGGCAGAATCGCGTGACGGCCGCCTGCTCCCGGCGTCCGCACGTGAACGAACACCCCCTCCCGGGGACGGCCGTCTGCTCCCGGCCGCCGTCCTTCACCCCCCTCAGCTTCCGGACCCCCGTCTGCTCCCGGCGGGCCTCCGAGTACCCTCCCCTTCTCCCGAACTGACCGACTGGCACTCATGACCCGCCTTGGTAGGGCCCCCACCGGCCCCGGCTCGCGCCGGCGTTGGGTGGACGGTTCCTCCCCACTTGCGGGTCGCACTCTAGCGCCTCGGCCGCCGCGAGAGCGTGCGCTACGCGCCGCCCCCGCAGGCCTTGGCGCGACCGAACGGCAGCGAGACCGAGACGCCCCGAATCACCCACCTAGAGGAAATCAACGGAGGCCGAGCGCGCGATCCGATTGCGGCACGCCGCGTGGGTGTCCGCCGGCCGCGCCGGTCTACCGCGAATGCTGTTTCTCAAACCCTTGCCTAACCAGACGGCACCGCGGGATGTGTTGTCGCAACTCTGCTCGACTATCCGAATAGCCTTTCCCGACTACCGCGTTGCGGGAGGCGTCTTTCGTGCCGCCGGTGGCGTATGACCTTCCGCGAGAGGCGTGCGGGCTCGGGGGGGCCGCAACGACCGAGTCTGACTCGGACGGGGCGCAGCTTCCCTCCCGGTCACAGCAATAAGCGCCGAACGCAGCGTTGGTCACCAGCCACCCCGGCGGGTTCG